>NW_010554363.1:271-5300 GCF_000687285.1 Phaethon lepturus | reverse complement strand
GGAAAGAGCTGTGATTCATCTTGGCATTTAAAAAAAAAAAACCAAGCAAATGGCTGGCTGACAAACAAAGAGAGGTTTGAACAGCTGCAGTTCAGGAATGGGTAGTTGCACCATATGAGATCTACTGCAACGCCTGTCAGTTGCTTTAATAACAGGCGATTGAGGGAGGCGACAGCAAGACAGTATACCGCAGTAAGAAAAGTGTGCTATGTTAAACATATTCCTTATTGATCGCTTTTTTTTTTCTCCCCATCCTTTGGTTTATCATCTCTTTTATTGTTTACAGCCCTGCTATGAAAGGTGAGACACGTCTAGTATACAACACTCCCCGTGTTGCTTATTACATCCAAGTCCCTAATGGCCATGTTGGTACACTCTGATTACCAAGTTCTCCCCATGCATTAAACAGTGTGACTCACAACTACCACACAGTAGATCTATCACACCTACTCTCTCAGTACATTGTCTGGCACAGGTATCTTTTCATAATAATAAACAGCTAACATAGACACACAGTATCGTATTTCCCAGTGTAATAAATATCAAATAATGACAAAAGTCTATCACAATCACAACAATCACGAGAGACATTTTCCTATTTTTCATCACAGCAATTGTGCAGTCATTAAAATCCAAATTTCTTGTTGACTTTTTACACAATAAACAAAAAAATCACAATTTACAAGTAGCTTGGCACTGAAAGGACTGCTTTTTTCTTCCATTTTTCACCATCTCCATTTGTCTTCTTTACTCTCCCTGATGCTTTTGGGACAAACTAGACCTATGTCAAGTGGATACAAATGGAGTTACAAAGATGGCTATTGCCTACCCTTTTCAAGCCAATGCTTTCCCTGCATGTGCCCAGCTGAAGCTAGTTTGTTTATCTGAGGATTATTTCTCCTACATTTAAAAGCTTCCTTTACAACACTTTTGATTCAAAAGCCCTCAGTTTATATTACCATATCAGAAAGCCTTTAATACAGTAAAATCTGCAAAATAGCTTCCCACCATCCCATCCAGAGGGTGTCTATTTATTATTAGATCTGGAATGCAGCTACACTTAAGAATTTATGGCTGGGGGAAGCTGCAATAGATCTTCCAAGAAAAGCCAGGGAAACATGACACTGCCTGCCACAGTGGTCAGTAAGGCAATGATGTGCTTGATACACTGCCTAGCAAGGAAGCTTCTTCCAGTTCTTCAGTTCCGCTGAAGAATTATTCTCCTTTCAGTCCTGTTCCAGCCATGAGAGCTACAATTCTCTGTAATATCAACCACCATCAAATTATGCTTGATTGTTTCTGCCTCCAGTCACACCAGCTGCCCACTCATACAACTTCACTGACCTCGTCAGAATTACTCCTGAGTTTCACTAATGTAAGGATAAAAAGATCAAGCCCTTAGGGGAGTAAGGGTAGATAAGGAAAACAAATCTTAAGTCTCTCGTTTTACATATTTGCGTTGCTACATGATACAATGGCTCCAATGTCTTTGCTTCTAACAAAAGCTTAGCCAAGGGAATAACGGCCTCAAGGCCTTATCAATGTATACACTGCAGAAGGGTACTGTCTCATTATTTCACAATGTCCAGAGGTGAAGGGTGACTGCTGCATTGCCACAGAGAGCAGAAAGAAGTGAAAACAGAGAAAAATACATTACTGCAGCCTTAAAGTACACAATAAAGCACTGTTCTTCCTGATAATTACAGTAACTCTATAAATTCAGAGACCACAGATGTATTCTTACAAATTATAAACTTCCAACAGGGAGCAGATCTGTACACGAATTAACAACAAGGGACACAGATTAGCTCAGAGTAGCAGATTCAACTGCACAGCCTCCAAAACTACAAAACTTTGGCATGCCTCCTACAACCAACACAAAAACAAAATATATCCCTTGACAATAAGATTATCTTGGTTTACAAGATGTTCAAGCCACAGCTCCAGAACACAGATCAGTTTACAGGTCAGTTAGCACACATATTCCCACATTAAACACACATATCTGTTAACACCTACTTTTGCTTAAAAAGAGAACTTGATACACTCTAAGGAAGTTAAGTCTCCTTTGCATATCCTAGAAAGGTTTTAATATTACTTCATTACGCTGCAGTCAGATCATATTTTAGATGTCAGGCACTGTCACATTCCCTATTAGAAATGGCATGGGGAAATGTCAGGGAACATACCAAGATTATTATCAAGCAATGGTGAAGCACACGGAAGGTGGCGCGCTCACATCTTCTTCAGAACTGTTTTAGCAATCCAAAATCATGGTGGCTCATTAGATTAAGGAGCTGGTGCAAGAAGGAAAAAGAAACATCATCTTAGCAAATGAATTAATAAGCTTAAGAGTACTTAATACAAACACTCTCTAACTTTGTATGTAAACAGTAAATTGTACAGGCAGTACTCAATTCCTTACCTTCATTTTGATATATTATAATTGAATGCTACTGAACACTCTTGTATCAGAAGTGATTCTCTTTTCCTCTTTAAATGAAATTCCTCCCCATCTGTTGCCTACACATGAAACCAAACCAGAAGATGCATTCTGGGAGCACACCTAATGGGAATTTGGTCTACAGGGCAGAACAAGCTCTAGTCTGCATAAAACCTCTGAAATGCACACAGCGTGACAAGGGTTCCTCAGCATGACTTCCTTCTACAAATTTCCTCCTACTGGGTTGCGTTACTTACCAAGGTAGATACAGCTCTATCTATGCACAGCTGGTGAGGTGAGTTGGAAGGAAAGGAACATAAAGACTAGCTCTTATCTATATAAAGATATAAATTATATTTGTTCCAGTGGTAGCACAAATTTACCTAGTCTTAAAGAACATTAAAAGTTTAACAGTGTTTGCATTTCTCAATCAAATCTTTTCAAACACACCAATGCTTATGAGTGAATAGGATTAGAGAAAATGCTTGAAACAGATCACTTTTTTCCAAACTAAAATTAGCATATGACAATTTATATTCTAAGACGTCAAAATTTTTTAGCAGACAATCTAACATGTCAAGCAGTTTAATAGGAGCCATCAGCAGAGGTGATCTCAGCTATAGTATGGCTACGAGAATTCCACCCACAGAGACTAGCTATGTGATGATGCAGGCACTGAGAAGCTAAAGGGACAGGTTGAAACAGGCTTAGATTTAAGTTCCAAAAAGCATCTCTCTGTAGTCTGGCATGGAGCAAATCTCTGATATTCAGCTTCATCACTGGGGAATTACAAAGCCAACTAAGCATATTTGCTAATAGACTTTCTGTTTTTATATTTTTCCCAGGAAACTTTTTAGAATTAAGTCAAGAACAAATATTTTTCCCTCTGCAGAACGTGTCTCTGTTCCTTCAATTGACCTCCAAAGGGAATCCCAGCTCTACTCTGAAACCAAACAAGGATGGAACAGAAAGCATGTATGAAACATCTGTCTTGCAGCCCTCCACAGGAAAGAATAGAGTGGGATAGGAGTACTGGGAAACATGAACACATTTCAGCATTGACAAATTCTAGTTTACCTTTCTGGTTCGAGTATTCAAATAATGAACCACATCTAAAAAAAAGAAACCAGTAATTTTTTAGCAAACAGCTTTCTGTCCTTTGCAAAGTCTACATATTTTAATGTTTTGTATTTTTAGACATGGAAACATGCATATTTATGCAGGTTTAAATGATGCTGAAAATAAGGTCAGATGAAGGCTTCATAAAGGAAAAAGATGCACAGAACCCACAGGAAATGTGAAAAAGTGCAATTGGCTTCTTGGTTTGCGTCACCCCTAGCCAGCTCATTTGCTAGAATGATCAGAATCTTAGTGTTAGAACAACCAGAAAAATAACAGCAATCCCATTTAAATCAGTAACATTCTCCAAACACCTTAGCACTATTGTAACTGCAGGGGTAGCAACCCCTAACAGCTCAGCAATTGCTGTCATTACAGCCAGATAATATCATGTCAGAAGCAATATGATATATAGTTAATACATGCTCTCTGACAAGTCACCAGCAAATATATCAGGCACAAAGTCAGACATCCACCTTCATTTCCTCTCTCTGCTCCCACTCCTGCAAAGCAAGCAAGGAGTCCTATTGAGATCAGTGGGTACTCCTAATGGATAAAAGTAAACATTTAAACAATTCTCTGCAACCCTAAATTTTATCAGCTTTTCTTATTTCTAGTGTATGCTAAATGATTGACAAATAAGGCAGCTTTACTAGGCGAACAAATTTGTTGTCTGCCAAAGATACAGAGCTTTTCAACAACATATGGAAATAATTTTACAGATCTGGTGCTGGAATTGTTACATTTGGCATCATTTTGTCCATCCACTGACATCAACTGAAATCAGTTTTATTTCTGCTTTTTTTTTCCCCAAGCTTCTCCTGGTTTGTCACAAGTCATGTTCCCTTTCTAGCTTTGTGTACTAATTTCCAGATGCAGAACCCTGCAGCCCCAAATGCAAACTGGTGGGAGACATCAGTTTTTAACATCAGGAATTTCTTTTTAATCTGAGGGTAACCAAGCCTTGGATGAGAGACTCAGTGAAGCTGTGGAATTTCCATCCTTGGAGATACTCCAAACGCAATTGGGCAAAGCTCTGAGCAACGTGCCCTAAGCTGGCCCTGCTCTGGGGCTGGAAGAGACAACTTTTAGAGGACTCTTGCAACCTACATAGTTATGTGGTTCTGCAACTGGGATCTAGCCCACACGCCCTGAAGTAGCTTTCCAAACCTTTTGCTTATGGGAGCCCTGCACTTCCCTCAGCATCACTCCAGGTATGGAAAAAACTGAGGTGGAACAACTCCAGTTGGGCACACCCTTACTATTGAGACATGCTGACCCCGTTCAGCAGACCCCCACCCACAGCCCAGGCTGCGGCCTTGCTGGGCTCAGCACAAAGCCAGCAGCACGCCTTGCTGCAGACACCTCACTGTGGCTTCTCTGTCTGTCCGCCAGCGCTGCGGCCCTTCACACCTCGAGTGGTCGCTTGGGCCAGCTGCTTCCCCAAAACAGGCAGGCTGGCCCCCG
>NW_010554363.1:0-251 GCF_000687285.1 Phaethon lepturus | reverse complement strand
CCCTGCACGAAGCCCCGACACGGACGCTGGGCTCTGAGGCACCCGCCCGGGTACGGGAAATGGGCGGGAAACGGCCTCAACGGCCACGTCCCTCGCGGAGACCAACCACGCGCCAGCACCTCCGCGCCCGCAGGTGGCGCATGCTCAATGGAACGGTCTGCCCGCGGTTCCGAGGGGGGGCGGGAACTTCCCGTTCCGCTAGAGCTGCTGCTTCCGGGTTAGAGGCGCGCGCAGCCCACGTGGGGCCCGGA
>NW_010554362.1:10235-19286 GCF_000687285.1 Phaethon lepturus | reverse complement strand
ATATATTTAAGAGTGTGTAAATTTGAATATAGTCATTTCATAAACGACACCTCTTCAAAAATTACTCGAAACTTCTCTTTCTTTGTCCTTTGGCTTGTTGGTATTAGAAGGTTTTGCAGTTGAAATCCTTGGGTTTTTTTCTTTTAAAACTTAATTATGCTGAGCATTTAAGAATATGTTCTTGATTTTAATACAAGGGGGAAATTTATTTTTAACTTAGGGATTCCAAAATCAATGGACTTTCATAAATGGGATTTCTTGAAATCCCTTGAATTTAAGGGATTTTTTTTTTTTAATTATTAATATTTCAACTCCATTCTTGTGGGTAATTTGTATTTGGAATTCCTGGTTGCATTGCTTTATCTGGTGCTTCATATTGATATTTACACGTTTTTATATAAATAAGTATATAAACTTCAAGCCTTCCTTTGTGATCGGGGCAGTTACACTCTGGTTTGCTGTGGTACTTTGCTGTGTACTCTGTGGCATTCATGTTACTGTGTAAATAAACTAGTTTTATTACACTCAAGATTAAACTTGCAGTTGTCTAATTTTTCTCTCTTCCTGGGCAATTAGACAAAAATGTGTATTTCTGGGAAACCTGCATGTGGCAAGTCCAGCAAAAGATTTTACTACAAGAATAGCTGGCTGGTTTACAGCAGCAGCTAGCGTGCAAGCGTGGCAGATACAAACTTCAGTTGATGAGGCCGATGCTCAGCACCTCCAGCCGTGCCACCGCAGCGGCCAGGCATCCCAGCTGCAGGAATTGCCAGTGCCTGGGACATGGCGCCGCCTCCCACCTCTGGTGTTTTCCCCAGAAGTCTCACCACAGCTGGCACTATTTCGGTTCCATCTGGACAAGTGGTAGCGGCAGCCCCAAAAATAAATGGGCCACCAGCACCTGCTGTTGACTGAACCAGTGCCCTGTAAGGCCTTCTTGGAGAGAAGTGACTTGACACATTAATGAAAACGGAGACGGCCGCATGTCCACACGGGCACAACCATTATCACTAAAGGAGCTGAGCCAAAGTTAGCAATTTCCCTAGTGTGGACAGGGCTTAAATGACCTGCTGTGAAGGAATAAAATGACTCAAGTCAAATTTTTATATGCTGTGACAAAGCAGGACGCCTGTAAGGCAGTGCGTCTGCAGTGGAATTCATCGTGCGTCTGATCTGTTACACTGAAGCACACAGCCCAATGGAGGGTCTGTGAAAAACAGATTGGATAATACACATCTTCCGTGACCATGCAGACGCACTTCAGTGGCAGTGAGATCAAACAGCTCCGTTTTGTACCCAGATTTGATAGGCAGCAATGGTGGCTGCAGATGCTAATTTATTAGCATAGAACAGATGACACTGTATACATCAGAGCAATGCCGTGCTTCTGCATGACAATCACATGGCTCACAAACACACTTAAAAAAACAAAAAGGCAAAACCAACCCAAAACACCCTGAGGGCTCTACTCTTCCCACAGTTACAGTGGCTTTGCACAGGTACGTCATCCATTTCAAGGTAATCAGAATTAGTCTAGAGTATAACTACTACAGGCCTTTCACATTATTTTTTAGACACCATTTCAAAGCCTTTCAAAAACAGTTTAAGCTACTGTCCTCATCCTTTTTAAAAATACAAAGCTAACTGACTCCAGAGGTGTCAGTAAACATGCAACACATTGAACAGCCTGACAGGTATTTTGGCTTTGCCAGAGTAATCCCTGTTCACTTTAACCAAGTGCCATGGACTCAGCTAAACAGAGTTGGATTATGCCGTTTGTCAGCGGCAATCACCACTCCGGAGGGAAAAGACACGCAAAAATAGGCTGAAACCTTGTCAAAACATGATAATTATACTAGTTTAACTAAAATATGTTTGAAATTAATTTAGTTATGTCAGTGCAAACTCTCTTGTGGGTGTCCTTAAGCGGTTGCAGTCTGGCACGCTCGCTGCAGCTTGTGCCAGACATGAATGCAAGCGAAGCCAACAGATGCCTGGTTTCGGCTGGTGCAAGAAGGTCTGTATCGGGTTTTTCACCAACTCAGAAACTCACTTTATGGGAGACAGGCCCTAAGGATCTATGTTCCTCTGCATGATAAACCTTTATTTTCTAGAAAATCTCCATGCATCACTTGAGCTCTGCAGGCTGCTGCTTTTGCCCACGTTAGTGAGCTTCTGTGCTGCCGTATATGAATCACACCATCCTCCTTACCCAGCAGTGGTTTTAAGCAGAATTGGATAGAAGCAGCTAGCTCACAAGGCAAACTGTTCAAGTTAAACTTTTGCCGCAATCTAGCTGCAGAGAAAGACTGCAGTTTCCTTTCAATGCTGAGCTGAGACTCACACCTCTGTGGAGAAAGGTATGCATTAAAACACCACGGGGAGCCTTCAAATCTATTGCACTTGGTACTGCTGCTGCTACCTCAGGAGGCAACACTAGAACCCGATGCACTTGGAAGATGGAGGCAGGCTTCTTGCTATCAACACTTTCAAATGAGCACAAAAGTCATTGTCTGGCAAACAGAACGCTGGGGGAGCCACTGTGCGGGCAGCTTGGAGACTCTGAAGCAGATTTGCGTGTACCAAATCGGAGAAATCAAACCTGTAGCTATCTAATGTGCGCTTTCTATTAGGATCTCCTCCTCTCACTCTCTTGTTTTCCTGTCATTAAGGTGTTATTTTGTCACACTGCAGCTGGCAGAATCAGGACATGCACAGAAGCGGACACTGAAAGTAACTCACAGTCATTTAAGGTAAAGCCACAAAACTCTCTACTCCAAACGGGGACGCATATTGCAAAGGTATTTACCGATATCTATTCTTTTTGGTACCAGCCAGTAGTAGCCCCTATTCAACAAACACCTAGAAAGCTGCTTTCTCAAGACGTTACGTGGTGTTTTACAGGTGCTGAGATGTGCCATGCCAGTGGTGTCACCCAAAGCACCTGGCTTGGCATCCTGGGGTGGGCGAGAGACCATACTCCCCTGCACAGCACCATGCTGCCATTTAGAGACAGAAGAGCCCCAAGGACAGCACCTGTGTGCAGAGGGGCAGGGGGCAGTTACAGATCTAATGTCGCATGTAGGTTTTGCCCCATTTCATTGGAATCTTAACAGTCCAGATTAACTGCAGCGAACAGCAGAAGATTAACCTTCAAAAACGTGAAATCCCTGCAGTTTGTCTGTAAGAAGCAAGCTATTAACTTTGCACCTCTCCAAAGTGCAAAAGGACATAAATGTTCTTCTAAAGAAAATGGAGAATTAAACCAAGATAATAAAATTCTCCTGGTTCCTACATGGGCATTAAATTTAAATCAAGTTACTGTTGGAAATGGGCCAGTGGTCTGCCCAGGTACAGCCACTACCTCAACCATCAAAAGAAATAGAACACCTCATAACCTGCGAGCCAGTCATGCAGCTTCTCTTCTCCAGGGGAGAAAATCTCCCTCCAAACCTTCTCCATTTGCATTACTGGAAAAAAGGTTTATGCTCTGCCATATTAATACTCCAGCTTAGGTATTTGCGTTTGTACGGGAGTTATTGCTAAAGCTGTGATAACAGGACATGAGGATGTGCTCCAGCCTCAAACAAGAAGGAGCAACAGCATGTTACATGATGTTGTGGGATACCACTTGACAAATTTTTTAGTGGCATTAGTTATAAATGTTGTAATACCATCCACTGCTTCATAAAACCCAGACCCAGAGCTTCACCATCACTGACCCTTTTGCAGCAGTGAACCACTCAAATCGTTGCCCTGTGGCATGAAGCATTTCTCCCTGTGTGTATCATCACCTTGAAGGCTTCGACATCCCCTTCCATAGAAACTTCAGCACACAGTCCTTCCTTCTTCATGCTGTGAGCGAGACATTTTTTGATTGTATGTTTTTGAGGTGCTATGGCTCAAACTGAGGGACTAGGAGTAAGGGTACCGATATTCTGTAGAGATGGCAGAACGTATTTCACCCCCAACCCATCAGCACCCTATTTGCTTGTCCTGGGTAGACATCACCATGCCTAGAGCCTTGATTTTTGAAAATTCTGGATGTTCACGTTACACTATTTAGTTTATTCTTTTTTATTAGGCATTAGTCTGTGTTTATCCAACTCAAAATTTCCTTTCCTGTTTTTGTCTGCTTTTTGAAATAATTCAAAACCATCTGGAGTCTTTTACAACCTTCTGCAATTTATGCTAATCTTGAACAGATTTCACTTTATGATTAATCACTTCCTCCTGCAAATCAGCAATCGGAAACACTGAGCTAAGACTAGTTCTTGGACACAGTTGTCTCTCTTCTCTAAAGAATCTGTATTTGTTATAGAACTTTTGTTCTCCATCCATGATTAAAAGGGTTTTGTTTTTTTCTCCACTCACCAAAAGTAAAGTACAATAAAAATACAATGTGAGTTTTGTGCTGATCCTAAAGCACTTTACAAGCAGGGCATAATTCCTATGTCACAGATTCAGGAACTGATGCACAGCAAGGCGAAGGAATGTGTTCATGGACACAGCAAACCATGTGAGGGGAAAAGTGTGCAAAAATCCAGGGCCCATTCAACTAAACCATCTCCTACAGTATTTCTACTTACCTACTATTCACCACTGACTCACAACTCTCCTCTATGACTTGGGATCCTCCATCAATTAACTCTATCACAGAATGGTTTTTATAGAATTAGAAAATCATTTTGTCAATTTTAGTAAGAGTTGCTCAAACAGGAAATTACCAAGATTACACAGCCTATAGAAAGAAAGGAATTCAAAGCTATACCACCGGCGTAGCAGATCAAGCTGCTCTGACATCCATTTCAGTTCCAGTGTACATCTAATTGAGACTAGTGTCCTCTGCCACTTCACCATCCTCTTCTGTCTCCTGGTGCGGTGTCAATACCTCTGTTTTGCAGGAAACAACTCTGCCTTGGAGCACCTCTCCAGCTTGGACCAGCCCTCTTCCCAGGTATTGCTGAGCAGCCTTTCTTACAAGGAGGTCATGGGGAACGAGCCTCATTAATGTGAATAGCGGTCCAGTGGACAACTGTCTTGGCACACTATCAGAAGTGTGTGTATCAGCCTGTGGGTTTCTTAAGTCTCAAATCTGCTACATTAGTATGCTGATGACTTCAAGCAGTCTCTACTGCAAGCTTCAAAGGCCCTTGTGTGATTAGCACATACAGTTCATATTGCTCTGCAGAGGAGCGCGGTCCCTTCTGAGATGGTGTGTGATACCTTTCATCACCATATCAGTGTAAAATACGCTGAATGCAGCTTCAGTGAGAGCACTGGGAACTTAGGCAGAGAGTAATGGCATATTGGAACACGTTCAGGACATTGTGTAAACCTTCTTTTTGCTATTGGGTAACTTGCAAAACAGCAAACTGTCAAGGCTCGCTCTTCTGCTTTAGTCAAAAGGCAGACTCTTCAACAGCTTGGGATCCCTCATACTGTGCTGTGCTGGATATCATTCCAGTACTGATGTATTAGAAAAATACCATCTGCTGAGCAGCAAACCCTGGGCTCCATTCAGCCGGATCACTCAGGCATTGGGAGCAGCCGCAAGGGGAGGCAGGTGGAAAATAACCAGTCCAAGCCTCCTCTGGAGCTACTGGCTGACCGGAAGGGCTGTCGTTACAGCAGTATTGCAAATTTGCCGAGAAAAGATAGCAGACAATAAACAACCTACTTCAGATGCATTCCCAAAATGGTGTTTGTAAGAAAACAAGAGAGATGCAGCACAGTCCCCGCAAAGTTAGTCCCTGTCAGTCTCTGTCAAGCACTGACAGAGCTGGCAGCTCTCAGCCTCCAGAGAACTGAGGACCTTGCGACATAAGTCAGCCAGGGATGATCAGAGAACTGGCCAGTGACCCTCACTTGGTGACTTCCCCACGAGCTGGTCTGAAGCAATTGCAGAGCTGCTCCACACTGCTCCATGTACGACCTGGATTTAGCTGCGTGTCGGAAGCTTTCTTGCCAGCCCTGGCCCGTCACTCTGCTAGGTAGTACATTCTTCCCAGACAACACACTGGAAAACAAGGAGAATAGCTTTCCCATAAAAAGGCTACTGGGCAGGCAAATGGTGTCTCCCTACAAGCAGAAAGAGAAGGTTGCGAGTGATGCAGCCAGAGTTCAGTGGAGCTATGCCAGCTTGTACCTCTAAGCATCTAACCTATAAATCCCGCTAATAAGTTTAAATAAGTCTAAGGGGAAATCATGTTAGATTCACCATAGACCTCATTCTTTTTGGGGTTCTGTCAATAGTCTCCCTACTGGGCTGAGCCTGTCACCCATGGCTGACACCACTGGCTGTGCATCTTAGAGGCTTGTACCAATAACAGTCATTGGCAAAAATAACTTTTCCACAATATTTTCTTTAATGTTTTGTGTCTCTGTAAGGCTCCCTTCTCTTCTCTTTTGCCTCTTTTTCTCTTTTTATTTCTTCTCCTTTGATTCTTTTCCAAATTTTCCCTGTTAGTTATTAACTAAATGCCCGATCACTGTGTGTTTGGTAATCAGATTATCTGCTAATACCTGCCTAAAGCAGTCAACATTGATTAAAGAAAGAGTGGCTATTATGTTATTTTTAATACAAATGGTTTAGGTCCTGAGGCTGAGGTTGAATTAAAGGAGAGCTCAAATTAATGAGGGATTGAATTAAATTAGAAACATCTGATTACAATATTTCCTACATCTCCATACTGCCAAAAGACAACAGTGGTATGGCTGTGAATTTATGTTATCCCATGAAAAGGTATGAAGAACAGCTTGTTTTAACCACATCTAGGAAGTGGGCCTTATCATGGATATAGTTAGGTAAGTGCTCAAAATCTGCAGCAATTTTGAAAGTGGATAAAATGTACTAGCAAAAGTTTCTATCTGAATACTAGCCACAGGGTCACCGCTAATTTCTTATTTCACACAACGTAGGCTACATTTCCGAAGCGCTATCTGTTCACCAACACTCTCCCACATACACATGTGTACACGATCGCTACGATACAGAATTGGAGACGTGGGTGCACACAATCCCTGAAAGCAAAGCTGTATGCCACATTTTGGATGCGGGCAAATTTCATAGAGTCATCCAGTTATTAAGGTTGCTTTTTAATAATTTTATCTTTCCACACTTCAGAAAGTGTCTTAATGAGGGGTATGATGTGAAAACACTAGTTTCTAATTTGGATGCATTTATTAGTTCTAAATAGCACAGGGAAGGAAGATTTCAAGCTTGTTCTCTGCAGGGAGCAATCAGTGGGCTCAGGACATTGTCTGGACTGAACTGAGCTCCTTGGTTTTAAAAGCGGTGTTTCTAAACCTACTTCTTATCCTACTAATCATCAACAATCCCATTGCTATTCCTGCCCTGAATCTGACTTCACCACAGAAGTGCTTGCGTTGCACTGCATTTCAGTCATTTTAGTGAGATTCTAAACTGCTTTTGAGAAATGCTTTAACTGACTTTGATTGATTGTTTATTATCTCCTGATCATAAATGTTAATTACATAGCTGAGAAGACTGGTTTGTCTTTATTGCCATACTTTCACACAGAAATGTAGAAAATGAATTTTTTTATGATTTCAATGAATTTCCTTTGTACTTTGATCCAGCAAGTGCAGAGAAAAAGATTATTTCTTCCAGTGTGGTTAAATGTGAGAGCCTGCTTTACAAAAGCAATAAGCAAATCAAGGGGAAAAATTTTGGCATCCTGAAGTTGTGACCTAATTCCATCCTTCACTGCATTTCCTCCTCTCTCCAAAAACATCCTAAGTTCAAAATAGCTGCCCTTATACAGAACAGTTCTTCTCTCTACTCAAATAGGTCACTTAAAGAATAAAGCCCATAACTGCACATAACCTTCTGAAACAAAACAGCCATAGTGCTTACCCAAGCAGTGCATGGCTGGGCTCTGGAATGCTTTACATCTCTCGAAAAGGCCTTCCTTGTGGTACACGCAGCTGTGTTTTACCTCAAAGAAAGAATGACTTTTCCCTGTTGATTTGAAAAATCAATTGCAATTACAGTCAGGAAAAATGCCCAAGTTCAGTGTGCAACTCTCTGGACTCCAGACTTGGAGAATCCCCTGCATATGGCAGATCTCTGGCTTGGCAGGAGTTTGCATGCACAAAGAGGCTCCATTTTGGATGGAGATGTGCATTTTACAAAGGAGCATCTTCTGTCTGCAGAGGTCTGAATGAATTAAGATAGCTCCACCAAATGCTACAGAGCTATGCTGATTCAAAACATCTCAGAGCCCAGTTTATGGCATGCAGATGAAAGATATGAAAGGAGCAGCTGTAACATACTCTTACGTACGTGATGAGTGTGTCAGATGGTAAAATAGCATGGCCATGAGCCTAGGAACCACCAGACAGTTAAATGACTTACTTAACTATAAAACCCAAGAAGTTAAAAGCTCTTAACAAAAAGGCAGCAGATCCCTGGCAAAGCTATCCTATGGTGGGACCCACCTTTGGAGATTCAGTGGCTGGCCACCCTGCAACCGTTTGCCTCAGCAACTCTACCACACAAAGAGAGGTGAGCAAAGAATCTGCGGTGAGCAGAAAGCTTCACGTGCCCCAATATTGCCTTGTCCCAATGTTCTGGTTGTTCAGAATGGGAAAGGTAAGAAATGCAACCTGACCAGGCTGGCACCGCGTTCCTTACATGGTCAGTAAACTGCATCCGTCTTCAGCACGGACCTGCTGCTTTCATTAGGTGTTGGTAAAAGGAGATGCCTGTTACCCCCAGGAAAAGAGCAACAGCATTCCTGTCCCTTTGTACCGCTCAGGTTATTGGGAGCATTAGTACTCCAGCTGTCAACAAGAGAAAAAAAAACATAGGCTTATTGGACAAATCCACCATGGTCAGGACTGTCCTTCTAAGTATATTCCAAAGGGACTGTGTTATTCCCGTTAGGAGTTTCCAAATTCGATCTTTTGCCTCTGTTTTAACTGGGTTTTATTGTTGCTTTTTTAATCAAAATTAATCAATAAAAGTAGTATAGCACATGTTCTTCCTATTGCTTATATATAAATACATTTTAAAAGCCGACGCTT
>NW_010554362.1:3595-10204 GCF_000687285.1 Phaethon lepturus | reverse complement strand
TCCCTACAGAGAAGTTCCTAAGGGATTAAACCAACAAAAAATGAAGATGAAAATATGAGCCTTCAAATGATGAAATATAGATTTCCTCAGTGGTTTACGGAGCTACGGGTCTGTGTTTACAATGGGGCTCACCCCTTATCGAATTAAATCTCAGTATAAAGCTATATTGTAACATTCAGCAAGTTCTCTAACCATCCAAAATATCCTCACAGCCTCCTTGCAGGCTTCACAGCCAAGCAAGTTGACATATACATCATGCAGGTTGTTCCTCGGAAACCAACGGACTTCGGACGCCGTGGGAGGGAGGTTTTATACAATGCAGCATCACTGGCAAATGTGCGATCTCTGATCCTCATCCTTCCCTTACTGCTATAACAGATAGACCTGTCCGCTTCAGCGGAGCACGTCATCAGATAAACTGCCAGCACTCTACTATTTCTCACCTACAATACTAACTGATTTTTGTAACCAGCTCAGTCCACTGTGCCAAATTATAAGAAACTGTTCTCTAATGAATTAAGAAAGCTGCTACATGAAAAAAAAAAAAAATTAGCCTTAGTAACAGCGTTTCATTCCTGCAGCATTTGCGTGATTACTGCTGGAGGAAGAACTTCATATGCTCTATCTAGACATAGACATATGATGTTTTTGCTAAGTCCATGGGCTATTCTCCTGAAACAAAGGAGATATACTTTCTTCAGTGGTAAGGAAACTCAGGGAAGTGATTCAGAGGTCTACAGCTGCTGAGGTGATTGCCTGAGATGTGCGGGATATAGAGATAAAAACATGATATTCCAGTCAATTACCTTGGGTTTAAGATGAAATAGAACTGTACTAAAATCAATGGTATTATGGTGTAATACCTTGGAGAATTAAGCTCCGAATCTTTCTACCTGCTCTTTGCTTACAGGAAAACTAAAACTTCCTGAAGTCTAACTGCTTCTGTGACAAGACTGCTCAAAATCCATGTATCCACAAATAGTTAAGGCACCCAAGGATGATGCTCACAAATGGATCACCCAGTTCATTGGTTCTGCGGAAGTTAACACCAACCAACAACCACCACGCTGCACTATCCACACCCCACGGCAAAGTGGTGATCTAGATAGATTTCTCCTGTGTTTGTTCTGTAGCAAAGTGAATGTGGCACTATGTGGGACAGCTGCAAAACAGAACAGACTGGAACAGTGGGCAGCAGAAGTGAAAGGCACAGACTAAACTGCTCTCTCAGCCAGGCAGAAGATAGGTAGCCAAGAAAGGCTAGGTGCCACGTAATCATCTATGTGCTTGCTGACTGCTACCAAGACTGGGGCTGTAAGCAACAAGCTTTGCCTGTGGAGCCCTTCTTGGATAAAAGGAAAGTATGTCTATATAGCAAGACACGAAGAGGAGGCCACAAGCACCAGCAAATCCTCCTGCTCCTCTGCACAACTATGACAACAATCAAAGCCTGGAAATAGGAATGAAAGCATATTTCTGCATTTGTGAGGAAGTTGTACCTGGCAGTGCGAACGTAAGGAGCAGGTCTGCTGGGGGATATCAACTGACTTGCTGTCTACGACGTGGCAAGGTACATAAATCCCTGCTTTGGGATCCTGCTGTGCGGAAGTCACCAGATGGTGCTGTACATACAGACTTGAAAGTTCTTTATCTTAACGTGGGAACATCTATGATCTTTGAAGAAAATAAGTTGTTGTTTTTGTGAAGCCTTTCCTTTAAAGTTTAATTTGCATCTTACTCTTTCCATCTCAAATTGCATTTTGGTTAGGCTGTTTATTCACAACAATCTTGGTGTTGGGATTTTTGAAAAGGAATTTACAAGCATGACATTTGCAGCCAGGTCTGCAGAAAGTATGGAGAATACGGGAGAAATGCATAAGCTATGCTAAGAACATATTTAGTCATATAATTTTTACATCATTTATTTTTCCTGCAAAGAGAAATACACATGTAAAGCCTGAAAATATTCTGCATGTCACAGTGCATATGTGACATCAGTCCGTAAAACTGGTACCATATAACAAAAGAAATCTTCTGAGGATGTGGTGGGGATTAGATACTACTAGTAAGGTAGCAAGCTTTTCAGATTAAAATAACTACAGCATAGCACAGCACAGAATTCTTATCTATTATTAATACAATGCAAATTGTATCCATCTCCTACTTGTCTTCTCTCCGAAATGCTACAGCCATCCTGCTTCAACTAAACAATAATTTTAAGACAATCGGCAGAAATTTTCATAATGTGGATTTCTCTTTTTCTCCTTCATCACACTTCAGAAAAAGATTCCTCTCATTAAAAGACATACTAGCAGTCACATGCACTATAGCTTTGAATATCGGGACAACAGAAATTTATTAGAGCACCGATTTGGCAGTTTCCTTGAAATTTTGAGAAATGCCCGGTAGATGGCAGCAAATAGCACTCCAGGGAGTAAGATACCCTCGCGGTAAAAGCCTGCGAGATGCTAAAACAGGCTCAGTGTTGGCAATTACATGGTTTTTATCTTCTACCCATTACGGACTAAACTCATTTATTTTGTTCTTTGCAGAGAGAACAAAGCCACACGAGATTTTCACAATGTTGCACTCAACCAGCGTGTAACCTGTTAAAAATATAGCTGCATTTTAAAGTAACTTGTCATTTTCATAAAATTTATAATTATTTGAATCACTTATTTCCCCAAATGAAGGCTATCGCTATAGGTGCCTTTACATAAATCAAGAAGGCCATTAAAAATAGTTTCAGGAGGAGAGCAATTTGTTACGAAATGAAGGTCAATCTCATTAGATCACTGTAGCAGGTATCCTAATAACATCCTGGCAGAAACGAGGTATCTCATTACAGAAGTTGTATTTTGTTTGAAATATTAGGTTGTTATTAAGTGAGCACTAAAATACACATAATATTGGACGACATAAATTATTCCCCTGAAAAATTGGCCTACACAGAGGTGCTAAAACAATGACGAGGGTACCACACAAGGCTTAACATTTTCTACTTTTTCTAGCTGGATTCACCTACTTGGTACCAGTTTGTTTTGTTGCTACTTCTGGATACTGTGCCACAGTCAGCTTGCTAGAATTACACAGAGTGCTGACTTCAGGCTGCGACTCAGCAAACTACAACCAATAAGGAAGATGTTTAATTTTCCTTGTAACAGTTGAGGAGGACTAACTATCCAGCAGCTGGAAAATGCCAAAATTTAGAAGAGAAAAGATACATTTACGAAGCACAGAAGTAAGCATTGCTTTTATAAATACAAGAGAAGGAGTTACTTTCCCTTTAATTATCCTTACCCCTTTGGAGAGTACCAAGTGGGTTTTTCCAAGACCTTTCACTCTACTGGAACCACAGCTGAATGTATGGATGTGTTTAAACACTTCTCTGGAGCTATGTCATGGCACTTAACACCTGGCAGGATTATGCTGAGCATCTGCTCCGAGCCAGTTGGTAGTAACTGTAAAGATATCACCCTGATTGTTCCTAATGGGATAGGCAGAATATCCACAGGAGCGAGCTCAACAGTTGCAGGAGTCCTGCTTTCTAGAAGCTTCAGACCTCAACTAAAGACTCATAATATACCTGTGATGTACACCAACAGCCTCGGGAAATTGTGAGGAAATCTGAAAGAGAGGTTACAGGAATTCCCTAGCATCATGAAGTGAACCAATGCAAGGCTCTCCATCCATGGAGTATGTGCTTTAACTGCAGTACCCTCTTTCCTCTCAGTATAATAGGGTTAACCATTAGTAAACTGCAAAGATCGTTGTTAAAAGAGGTGCGTACAAACACAGATGCTAAATCTTGGAACAGCTAATAGCAGCTACAGATGGCACCAAGAGAACAGTTTGGTAGTGCTGTTTTGCAGAAGCAAAGGCAGCGTGCTAACTGGTTTGTGACTATAGCTTGGTTTTTTTAGGAAGTTTGGGGTTTGGGTTTTTTTAAGATTTATGAATTTTCCAAACAAGATAGATACATACCAGTTACAGAAATGAAATATTTTAACGATATTTTCTTCAAAAGCACTTCAGCTGCAGATTATGCCATGAGCTCTTGACAATGGTACTTAGCATCTGAGGCAGGGAGGCACCACAACACCTCACATAGACACCCCAAGTCCCTGCATCCCCCAAGCCATGCCCCCAGGGTGTGCCACCACATAACCAAACTGAAGTCATACCCATGATGTAATGGGGACACAGGGACATGCATGCTGGATGATGTACCCATGCACCGCTCATACAGGCCAAAGTGTCGGGAAGCCTGTTTATTTGATTTTCTGCCTGCCTGTCACTGACTTACTGTCTTATCTTCACATCAGCTCTAAAATCTTCTGTCTTCTTTGTGAAACAGTTTCGTAGTTGGTAAAACACAAACATAAATAGCTAGGGTGAGAGAGTTGTGAACTGGCTTGAAGTGGATGCTGTAAAAGGGAAAAGGCAATACAGACATACAGAATATGCGCAAGGAACAGGCATGGCACAGTGCAAAGAGCGCAAAAGCTTACAGAGGATGACCTTAACAGCTGAATTTTGAACACAAAACAAACAGCAAGTGATGATGGTTTATATAGTATCTGTTTACAGCATGTTAAATTCATACTAGTGGAAACGGTTTGAAAGACTGCATGTCTTTCATCATTTTTGAGAGACACCTGGCTTCAGTTAATAGCAATAACTGCACTGGCAGTAGGAAATCATGCACACCTTTGGCTGAGAGCTGCAGGGAACCGTAAGAGTTTAGATTCAGGAGAGCTAATCTACCCAAACACCTAAGCTGCTCATTTAGGGTCCTACACATTTAACGGAATGAGAGATGTCCCTCCAGGATGTGATCCACTTTATCTTAAACACCTTCTTTAGGACGGGATGAACCACCCTTTCGCTTTCCATTGATTATAGAAGCAACCTGGGGAGGTAGTTTCCATTGCCAGTCAAGACCAGACAGAAGCTGGTGAATATCAGGTAAGGTGAAACACATTCCAGATTCTTAGAGGGTGAAGTCTAAGGAGCACTTCTGCTGAAAGCATATAAGAGACCCGCACTTGCCCCCTATTCATTTCTGCCTATGCGTGGCCCTGACAGGTGGGTTGGTGCACATTCTCTTGGGAACCATCCAGTGAACAGACTGGGGAGAAATCCAGGTGAAAAATACAGCTCCCCCCCTCCACCTCGAGTTATTTTTTTACCATAATCTGCTCCCTCCTCTTGGTCTCCATGGTTACACAAATACTTATACTGGTGCCTTTGTTATTGCCATGTGAAGAAGGGTTAGGGAGAATGGAGAAGCCAGCAGAAGGCCGCTGAAGCCAACACTGCTGCAGAAAGGGAAATCTCATCAAACTATGCTCTGAGATTTCACAAACCTTTCCTGTAAATGGCAGGTCTCATTTAAGAATCCCCCAGTCACTTCTTCAGCAGTGCCCAGCTGTTTGTGAATGAAAAAGCATCACCCTCTCTTCAAATAGCTGCATTGGCCCAGCTGGTCAGGGAGTGGGGCAGTGCAGGGCCAGGAGTGTACGCCTGCAGGTGTGGAGACAGAAGGGCTTTGTTAGCAGGCTCTGCTGCCAAAGGAAAAGTAATGTTACACTAATGCCATTCTCCAGGATATAGATCCTGAAAAATGAGCCGACAGGAGCTGGCAGAGAGCTCACGCAGAAAATGTAATGACAGGGGAGTGAGAAGGGAGAGGGTGATATTTGTAGTTTGGTGTAAAAGACTCCAAAGAACAGAGTGTAAAAGACTCCAAAGAACATCCTTCAATGTTCATGGACCTTTACAGGCTATTACACAAAGAACAGAATGGAGAGGGTGATATTTGTAGTTTGGTGTAAAAGACTCCAAAGAACAGAATGGACAGTGCCATGTTTTCTTCCTTTTTCTCATAGCATGAAATGGATGAACTACACAGCTTCAGTTGCTCCCTAGCATCAGAGTAGACTTTAAGGCCAACCTACACCTACTTCTTAATAAAAACAATGTTAATGTGCCTCTGGGGAAGCTGCCAATAGCAGTGACATGTTTCTAAACAGAATTTTTTAGTATCTTTGAACTATTATATCAATCCTTTGGATCTATATGCAGAATTGCTTCAGATTCTAACATCAGGCTTTTAGCTTCAAACTGTTTTTCTGTGATGCTTCTCAAATATGAAAGGTCTCCCTCCAGCATGCAAACACCTAACCATGATGCCACAATGACTGGTATCGAACGTGTGTTAGAATAAATCAGATTAGAGCATACAAACATCCTGCATGCCATTCAATGTATTTGAACAAGGATATATTATTACATAGTTAGTTCATGAAAATTGTATTTAAATGCAGTGTGTATATATATGTTTGCGTATATATGTCTTCATTACTGAAAATTGTTTTTCATGTAGGTTAAGTCAGATGATAGAGAGATGATAGAAAAGATAAGAAACTAATCTCAACCTTCTTTTTTTCCCCTCTCTCAGTCATGAACGGTGCTCCCAGTTCCCTCGACATCCTTGCTCCCAACATTTGATCACTACCTGAAAGCTTACAGTGTATAGGTCCATCAAAAAGTGAAGAAATGCATGAAGTGACTCCTATGGGATCAGTTACTACCAGTGAAGGCAAA
>NW_010554362.1:0-3564 GCF_000687285.1 Phaethon lepturus | reverse complement strand
CATTCCTGGGAGCTACAAGATCAGATCGGTGGGAATCAAAGTGGTACGAGATGTCTCCTGCTCCAGAACACATGAAAGACTGAATTTCACCATTGCTGCCCTCCCTACTTAATGTTGATAGTCCCAGTTCCCACCTCTATTCACTGGTTTACAACACTCTGACAAATGGATGTTCTTGTTTGCTAACTGTTATTCGAAATGATAAATGAAAAGATTAAGAAAATGTTTTTCAGGTAATCAGTCATTTTTACTACGCATCCTTCAATGTTCATGGACCTTTCCAGGCTATTACACACTTCAAAGTATTGAAGAAGCTTACAATTACCTCCTCGGGAGCCGGTGAAAAGCATGAGGTTCTTCTTTACTACGTAATTCATTCAAATGGAGTTAACTCATTTCTATTACATTTACAGCACTGTTTCTCCCAAAAGCAAGAATACATTTTTACTTTTCTAATGTATGCCTGCAAATGGAAATTATCACTGCTGTGGAATTGTCTACAGGCCTGTCTAGGTCAGTGATTTAGAATAGTCTAGACTCAATGGCATCAATGCAAAGTCCACCGTGCCCACAGAATTTAACTCCCAGTGTTTATATTAAAAAATGGAGAGTTGAGTCAGTCATAATTAAGCTGAAAGAAGAACTACATCGTAATTGTATCTGCTTGCACACTTGTCTCTGCACTTCCAAGTCTACAAAACAAATTCTCAAGCCACTTACCTTACCTAGGCATCCAGCCAATCTGTGTGGTCTGTGCCACGATGGCATCTTAGATTAAATGCTACAGATTGAGCCTCTGCGAGTTCACAAATTATGCAGTGAGTATCTTGCTAGCATGCTTGCATTCTATATTTGAGAACTTTGGACCATTCTTGCCCTCACCCGTCCTTAGTCTTTGATCCTTTCACTCTCTCAAAAGAACTGGAAGTGCAGGATACCCTTGTACACATTTCTGAAAATATTGCTATGGTGGTAGCCACAAGCTGAATGCTGTGAAATGCTGAATAAACATTCTTTGAAGAATTTCAAAGAGGCTTAAACTGTATTGAAAGACAAAAGCACATCTCAGCAGTCAGGCTACTTGTTCACATCAAGAAAGGGGCAGAAGATCTAAGCAGCAAAGCTGTTCAGTACTGTCCAGTTCAGTCAGCCCAGCTACTGAAATTGCAGCCGGTTTTCAAACTACTTGCTACAACCTGCTTCCAGCATGCCTTGCTCCCTGCTCTCCTGGGAACTGCATTGCCTATCTTCAGCTCAGCAAGCTGTCCCTCCTCTACCTGCACAGGCAGAGCACTAGAATTTCCAGACTACATTCCCTTGTAGGGAAGACAAGCAATTTCTAATGGCATTTTACTACTCGTCCCACCTTTCCTCTAAATGTCACTTGACTGGCATGCTGTGCTTGGTTTGAGATGCCAGCACAGGCCCACACCTTGTTCCAGAGCAAACCTGTGGATTTTAAGTTACACAGACTGGAGATACCCAAAAGTTCTGCATGTGTTCTCCAAAGCATTTCACTGCACAAGAGCCTGACAAAACCCCCCCACTGGCACCCACTATCAGCTAGCTTTCCATGCATGACAGCAGCAAAGACAGCACTGCAAAGAAGAATGCCAAGCACTGCTATATATACTTTTCTTCAGGAGCCACGCTTAGAGGAACACGTGGCATTTACCTCTTTCTTGGTGCTTGATGTTGCCATCTCAGGCAACGTGAGTCCAGCCCACACAATCCCTCTGCCAATTCAAAAGACTCCCTGCAGTCTCTCCATTCCTCCTCTCCCCACGTCGCCCTTTGCCATCCTCCCCGTGAGCCCCTTTTGCTCCCTGCAGGTATAAAGCTGCAATGCCACCACAGGCCCTCAAGTAACAGCACTCGTCTCCTCTCCGAACATGAAGCCCTTGCCCTTTCTTGCATCCTATTCATCATTCTCAGTTATCAAAGTTAGATGCAAAAAAGAAACCGAAGAGTGTTTACTGAATGCCAGTTCCTATGAATCTGTAACAAAATATGTACTCTGTTGTGAGAGAAAATTAATACAGAAAATCAGAGCAGGCTGCTACATTTGTTAAGTTCAACATGGAAATTGTGTAACGGCATTGTTGTACTACAACCTTTGTAAGAGTTTTTAAATATCATCATAATCCTTTTTCCATCAAACTTCTCTTAGAAAGCCTTTGTTCTATCAACTCTTAATGGTGTTTTTAATAGTATAATCTATATACGCTTTTGAAAATACCGTATGTCACAGAATTGTAATATATAAAGCACAAACAGCACATTAAAAAGCATAAATTGCAAGACACAATCACACCCTTGATGCCATAAATTCAATGCAAAACCATATTAATAGTGCAACCAACTTTGAGTACACCTTCTGAGTATATAAATCAATTTTTAGTGACAAAAAATGGTCTGATAAACGCTTGCAAGATTGGGAAATTTCATCTGTGAGCACAAAAGGACTTGAAGGCTGAAAAAAGACTTAGTATCTCCACGGTATCCAGGAACTGGTTCTGGATATAACTTAAATTGTAGGAGGGAAAAAAACCTAACTTTGCTGCCATGGAAACAGAACAGTGGAATATAATTGATTGTTACGTGTCTGCCTTTACAAGACTGATCCCTAAAATGCTAAGGCACTCTATATCATGGGTAGTTTCGTTTCCACCATAGAAGTAAACCTGCTAGAAAAGGAACAAGGAGAAGCCATTGACAGACCTCACCAAGCAGGAGAGAGCAGCTCATGAATGACAGGTATTTTTAGGAAAAGTGGACGATTAGAGAGGAGAAAGCAAGTAAAAGAAAGATCAAGAAGGAAAATACCGTGATGCCAGAAAAATTGGGGGGGAAGGGTTTGGTTTGACCAGTGAGATAGCAACCAAGGCCTTCACAATGAAGGGTTGGCTCCTGACCGTGCTAAAGAGAACCTTATGAATAAAAAGGGTAGCAAATACTGGATGGGTGTTACCTTGCCCTCGCTCGCAGAGCTCACGTGCAGTCTCAACGAAAGCGCAGCTTGTGGAAACCTTGCGTGTCTTCTGGTAATTTCTTAAGTTACTCTTCCTTTGTTCTTCACTGGCAAATCCCACCCTCTTTGGATGTGTCCAAAACGTTCTAAGTTACCAACACTTGCACTTTCCTCACAGTGTGACAAGATCCATGCTCTTTTACTTCACTGGAAGCCTTCCTTCTTCCCGCTAGACAAACATCCTGATTGTAAAATGTTCTCCTCATTAAACATTTGCTCTCCCTGCCTGCCATGTCAGGTGCACAGACAACACAGTCACTGGGAACCAGGTGCAGTTTCTCCCTTAAAACTCATCAGGTCACCCAGAGATCTCCTCACTGTCCAATACCGTGCACCTTTGTACCCTTTGCTGGTAGCGGGTCAGCGAGGCAAACCAGCCAGCGAGATCCCCATTGCTGTCATTTTGGATGAGATGTCTCACCGGCGGCTGCTCTTTTGTGGACTCGCCTCAGCTCTTGCCCCCAGCACTCCTGCCCAACACCACCCTTCGGCCTCCCGAAGGCACAGAGTCCTGCCATCACACCGCTCCTGAG
>NW_010554361.1:6169-8343 GCF_000687285.1 Phaethon lepturus | reverse complement strand
CATCTGCCCTTTCTCGGCTACCGGCACGTCCAGCCGTACCCCCCGAGCAGACCCAGGCGGGGCAGTAACCTCCCAAGCACCGGGAACGAGCCGAGGGGCAGATTTAAAACACCACTGGCACGCCGTTTTTTCGTACAGGAAAGTTTTTGCGGGTTTTTTTTTGCCCAACAGGGGCTTTAGTAACTAAGAAAGAGAGAAGTACAATTCTGAGGTTAAAACATACAAGTAGGTTATTCTGATTTGACCAAGTAGAACTTCACCTCACTCTCCAACAATTCATCATTGCTGGGTGATAACTCATTCTTCATTTTTAACAGACAGATTGGCTGCAGAAGCTACTATTAACTCATATAATTTGAAAACCTGGACCACAGCTATTTTCCATAAATTAAATTAATGGCTACATCCAGTAACGGGTGCAGGAAAATTAAACTCACAGCGCAGCGCAGTTCTCAAAAGACACGTTCTCAGCCGGTATCCCTGCGGAGTTAACGCTGTACTGCGAATGTAGCACAAGGCACGTTGATGTATTTTGGTCACTTTATTAAATGAGATATGAAATAGTTTAAGTTTCAACTACTAAACAGCACTTTGAATGGTGAAAACACAGATAGTATATCGTCATACTTGAATGCTTCTTCTCTTTAAAAACACATTTCCAGTCCTTATATATATTACAAAACAGCCTTATAGGAAGAGGTGACACCTTTTCTATAGTACTTAAGATATTTAATACAGAACTGAAAAGCCATCTAATAGAAACAAAGGCAAGTCTTCACAGCTGTATGATTTCAGCAGCCAAAGCTCGTTGATGGACTGAAACATTACTATACAACTGGGACAAAACATATACAATGTCACAATACTAAGCAAAAACGCTTTACATCCAAAGGAATAAACAGGTTACAAAATGTGGAGAATTTAGCAGGCAAAACTGTATTACAAGCAACATTTTTATTCGTCATCTTAAGCCATTTCATCTAGTTAAAACATCTAAAACAAATATAAAAATGAGCCTTTTATTATCTTATTGATGTACGTTCTGTCTTTAAATACTCGTTAAAGCTTGATGTTATACTCAAAGCACATTGTTATGCAGCTAAAATGTCAAGTGAGAAACATGTATGCAAAGTGGTCCAAGTTTTATTTCAACGCGTATCTCTGATTTCTTCTTATGCATTAGTCTTCTGTTCTCCATAGATTTGTCCAGAATGAAAAAAAATGTGCCTTTAAATGTTGCCTAAAACTTCCACATTTTAAGTCTTTGAGTTACTGTAAAACTCCATTGAACATTCCCAGGTTTGGTAGAAAGTCCTTCTCTTATTCACGACACATAGGAATATCGGGAAGAGTTGCCCAGAGTACATTTGCCTTCAAATGTTTGTCTCAGAAGTCTCACATTTTGCTTCTTCTAGTGTGAATACATCTCTTTTTGCTCTCCTCCCCCCAAATGAAATTTAATTGTAGAGCTGGCAAAGCACTAGAACATACTGAGGTTCTTTTGTGGCATCTTGTAAGAAAAGAGTCCAAGACAGCAACTTGTGAGCTGGTTTTGCAACAGATCAAAGAAACTCTGTTCAGATCACAAACCAAGTCTCAATCACAAAATGAAATACCGCGTAAGATTTGCATATTTAGATGCAAACCCCACTTGTCCATTCAGGGCAAGAACTCAAAACTCCTGCAAGAAACTTTCCAGAAACCAAAACAGTTTTAGTTCACGTCAGCAAGTCAGAAGAGTCCAGCAGTGTCTGGAGCAAACGCCTCCATCCGCTCGTTCCTCCAGAGCTCTCTGTAGTCGATACGCCATTGCCTCAAGTGTTCCTGTCGCTTACTTTTACCCCCAGATTATAAACTTTTTTTTGGGGGGGAGGGAGGGGGGAAGAATCAACCAAACTATATTCAAAGAAAAGCCCTATTTGTGTTTAATTAGATCTTCACAAGCACAAAAAGTGTGGGTAAAGAGAGTGCTAATGATATATAATAAACCAGAAATTCATCTCTGGTCTACGTAAAAAAAAAAAAAACAACAACAAAACAAAAAAACAAAAACAAACAAAAAAAACCAAAAAAAAACAAAACAAAAAAGAAAGGCCTGTTACATTTTTTAAGTATATGTGTAATCCTCTTCCTGCTTTATCATACCCACTGCATAGCTACACTGTGGATGAAAT
>NW_010554361.1:1674-6153 GCF_000687285.1 Phaethon lepturus | reverse complement strand
CACAAACAAAGGGGAAGGGGGAGGAGTGCATAACCAAAACTCTTATCTAACAGAGGAAAAGGAAAAGTTATTACACTGTTCTGGGAGCGCTGGAAGTTGCTACAGCACTTTCTTTGTATCGATTTTAAATCGGCAATGGTTCTGCCATTTTAAAGTTGTTTATGTAACAGGTTTGACCCTGGCCACCATCACTATTTTAACCCCCAAAATACCAGGAATTTAATTTTCTTGGCCCATCTCCCATTGCCGGCAATGGGAAAAGACAGTAGCACCAGCATTAAGGAGTTAACAGAAATGTGCTTTGTATCGGACTCCGCACAGAGTAAATTAGCATGTGAAGGAAAAACATCTCCACCTCTAAGATCACCATTTGTTATTCCATCACATAAAACTGAAAATAAAAAATGGCAGAAGACTAGGGAAGAGCAATCACCTTCCCCAAGTCACTATTTAAGGCTGTATACACAGTTTCTATATAACTGCATGACTCAAACGTTTCAGAGCAGTAGTATTTAAGAATATTGCACTCAATTCTGTTTCAAAGAGTATTTTCAGTTCCTGTTTCATTCAGCATGGGTGATATAGTACGAGTCCAGACCTCAGTCAAAAGGAAACTTGACTATTTTGTTATAATATTCCCACTAATAAAGAAACGGGTAAGCAGAAAAGTATTCCATAATTTGAGGAATCAACTCTAATCAAGAACTCAGCTGTTTACAACTCACGTATGGTATACTGAAACACAGACCTGCAGTCCTTCCTAAGCTTCTCGCATCTGGTGACGGCTTCGCAGCTACTAAAAGCAAGCATAGGAGTTTAGACAGGAAACCTGTGGAGATGCTACTGTTACGGGAGGACTTGTTTTCACTGAAAACAACTTGTTATCTCCTGTACTCAACATATGTAAGAAGATTCTAGGCAACATCACTGACAACAGGGAAAACATTATGTCCTTTTTAAACAAAGCTGAAACACTAATATGGAACATGGCATTTAAGGGGACCAACCAAACTTTTTTCTTTTTTTTTCCTTTTTTTTTTTTTTACAGTTGAGTTCTGTTAAGCCATTGATTCCTAAAAAAATAAAAAGTTCTTTCTCTGATTTTAACAATCCTTTAGGCTTTTAGTGCAAAATCACATTGATTTCCCTTGGGAAGGCCCTGGATTTTTGCCTCTCATTGGGGGTGGTGCTCGTTGTAACGGCGGTGGCTGCATACCACCAGACACTGACTGATACATTCCTCTCAGATCTATCTGTTGGTAGTTGGAAGGATTCATGATTAAATTTGGAGGCTTTGGCATCATGAGATGACTCATTGCTGCTTGCTGGTAAGACATCTGCTGCTGCTGCTGCTGGCTGTACTGCTGCTGTAGTCTTCTGTTCATGAGTATCCTCTGAACACAACTGATGAGCTGCGGAGGGAAAGCAGAGCTGGCGTGAGCGCACCGCCCCTCCCAACGCTGCGCTATCAAGTTCAGAGTTACAATCAATTCGTCAGGGATAGCATGGCTGGAGGAAGAAAGCACCATTGTTATCGCCATCACTAACGTGGCGGTATTCACGGGCTGATTACTGCAGAAACCATTTAGGAACACCATTTAGGGCTAAGTTCTCCTAATGACTTGCCTATTGTGTTGCACGCAGCATTCAGGCAAGTTGCTACGGCAACAGGCACTCTACTGTGAAATTATTCCCAGGTATAAGTTACAGCATCGTTTGTCAGGTACCATTTATCTTCCCTTTGAAAGTCCTGCATGCGGACTGTCACTAAATGTTTGTTTGCCCAAGAGAAAACTCTCCCCTTCGACATAATCTGGGGAACTTTCAGATTTTGCAAAATAATTCTAAGCTAAAAAACCATTAGCGATACTTTCTAAGATGCGTGTTTTGTGAGTCGCCTTCTGAGCTCTGGGAATCAGATTTCTCTTTAAGCCTCATGACCTTCAAGCAAGCTATTCCAACAGAAAAATCTGGCCAGTTTTTTTTTTTTTTGTTTCAAATGAACTTCTCATGGAGTCTCCTTCGATGAGGCTGAGCAACGCAAGCCAGCACGCTGCAGAACGTCAGCACACACCGTTACGTCACATACACCGTTAGGTCACATACACCGTTACGCAATGCCAGCAAACACTCGACCCACCGAAACACACATTCTGTAAGCACGTAAAGTTTACGTACCTAAATGTATACTTCGATTTTACGAACACACACATGCAAAGTCCACACTCAACATCCCAGTTCAAACATGGACAGTTGATCAAAGAAGTATTAGATATTTTACCATCTGTTGTTTAGTAAGGACATCGTTATAGATGGCTTCTCGGCGCTTGACATCAAGCTCCTGGCTTGCCTGCCTGCTTAGTGCCAGGGCCTGTACTTGGCTCTCTGTGAGCGTTACGTTTTCTTTCCACTGAAAAGGGAAAAAAACCAAAACCTTCTTGGCACTAGTCACTTTAACAAAAGCGTAATGGTAACTGAGGTCTTGCATTATGTTCAGAGTTGCATCAAGAATTAAAACACAGCCCAATTTCCAGTAAATGCAAAATTATACTTCGCCAGGCTTGGAACTACGAGTCGTTAGTTCTTCTAACTGCTAATTAAGATAATACATCTCTAGATTATTAGGAGCAAGTAAGAAATGTGGCAACCCAAAATAGATAGGCAAGGACAAGATATAAGAAATACATCGTATTTGTGTATAATTATTATTCTTATTTGTAGAATATCAGCATTTTTGGAGCATGGCAAATAATTACGGATCTAAACGGCTAGTCTTCTAAGGCTCTGTGTCATCTAGATACCATTACGGGTTACTGCAAGCTGCCCGGATAAAGGTCAATACAAACTGGAAGTTATATTCATTAATAATGCAACTAATTAGCTGAATGACGGCATACAGTAGTAGTTTCTTTGCCTGGTAATGTTTAAGGTTTTCCCATCTCCTGATCTAAACCTACAGTTACCCATTCCACTCACTATGGTTGAAATGATGTCTTCAAGGGGCTGAATTCTTGCTGCAGTTACACTGTTGGTTGCTTCCACAACTTTCTCTCTTCCTTGATTAATAAGGTCCTGAGAAAACACCAGAAAATTAATTATAAAGCACAGACAGAAGGAACACATTTCTTTGCTAACCTTTTGTAAGTTTTCTTGACCTTCGCCTTGTGTACCTAGACTTCAATTTTTCTTCTCTCAATTTGCACAAGTCAATGAGTCTAAGCTTCCACACAACTGAATTTCAGCACAGAGTAACTGAACAGCACGTATAAATCTGCCAATTTGTACAGTGGACAGCATTTATAAAAACCTGGTTTTGCACCCAAAGGTTTTCAGATCATCACAGGACTGCTACATTTCCACCCAGGCAAATTTTCTGTGATACTGACTTCGATGACGTTACAGTCTCAACTCATTCTACGCGCTCAAAATATTATCTATTCTGCTAAATTATCTATTTTAGCATAATACTGGCAATATTGTGTATTATTCCTCCGGTATATTCAACACGGGTCCCCCTGATTTGCACACTTTCCTAGAGGTTTTCAGTTCTTTAGCACAGACTCCTCACCAGACACTAGCAGGTACCACGAGACCGCTGTGCTTCAACTCCTGTGGTTTACAGCCTGGCATCGTATTAGGAAGAAATGCCCTCAGCTAAGATGGCAAACCAAGACCTGAGATAACTGAGGAACAGAGCACGCATTCCTCTCTCCCGTTCCTTCTCTGATGGAAGACAGATGGAGGTGGAAAGCTGGATGTGGTAATTAAATGTCCGCAAAGAACGCAGTTAGTTTTCCATAATCCAGAGATATTACACAGGTATAGCTTTACGCGCATACAAGTTAGACTTCAACAAAGCTATTATTAAAAATCTATTAAAATGGGAGACCATAACATAAATATCAAGATATTTAAAAATGACATTAACCAGTATTTGTGACAGAAAAATACATGCACGCTTACAGCAACACAGACCTGTTACACTACTTGGACTGCCACTCACCTCCAGCTGTTGATTACTCATTGCTGACAGAGCACCCAAATTGAAAGGAATATACGGTGTTTGGGAGTTGAAGTTCGTGGGAAGCATATTGGTCCCAGTCGGCATGTTGAAACGCATAGTCAAGCCCTTAAAAACACAAAATGCACTGAGTAACTCTGATAATAACCCACGAAATACCGTACGCAGATGACTACAAGCACTGTACATTGCGCACGAAGGCTGACCTGTCTCAGTAAACCGAAGAGCCTTTCCAAACCTCAAATTAAAAAGACATTTTAATCACAGAGGAACCTAAGTTCTAGTCTTGAGTAATACGGGAGTTAACCTTAATTGTAATTATTTGGTGTACGAAGAAAAAAGTGACCAAGGCTTATCAGTATATCTTAAGTTGTTTAAGATACATTTTTTTATATTGCAAACCTACTACTTAACGTTGAGTTTGACCTGACTGTAATCAAATTTTCAAGAAGTGAAAT
>NW_010554361.1:0-1643 GCF_000687285.1 Phaethon lepturus | reverse complement strand
CAGGAATGTAAAACTCATCTCCCGTATGGATTTCTCATAGGGAAATTTCAGTGCTTAGTGTATTATATCTTCCTATTTCTTCACCCTCACAAAACCTTCTCCCAATACTCCGTTTCATTTGTCATTTCTTCACTCGAGATGGTCAGTGGCGATTTATACATCCACTTTTTGTACTTTCAGATTACTGATCAGATCTGAATACCAAACTTTGCCTTTCCAGGAATTTTCTGCTATTAGACTCCAGTTACACCAAGTTATCATATTCCTTTTACAGTCAAAAAATCCCAGTCCTGGAGCCAATTTACAATTTTCTTCATTCTACCACCTGCTTAAATATCAAATAAACAAGACGCAGGGAATAACAGGAAAAAAAGCAGGCTTTTAGGCCCTTTATGGCAGATGCTTCTATGTTTGTGGGATCGTGGCAAAAAATTCTGAAATCAAGTGTATACCTTTAACGGAGCTAGAAATTTCCCTCAAATGGCAAAAGAGAGGTATTACACAGGACACCAGTTGAGTTTTATTATGAAATGGAAAAAAATATGCACATGAAAGGAAAAAGTAACTTTTACATGAAAATAATGAAGAAAACATGCACAAAAGGCCAGCATCAAAAGAGCAAACAAGACACGGTATCTCCATTTTTCGTATCTCAAAATTTGCTTTACATATCCATTTTTTGGCTTCTAAGAAAATTAATTTCCCCAAAACAAACTGAAAAGGTAAGCGGTACTTAAATCTGGAAAGGCTATTTTCATATATGTAAAGCTAATACAGACAACTTTACCTTCTTTTCTGCTTCATATTCTGCCCACGCTGCCTTCCTTTCTTCTTCAGTGAGTTCCTCTTCCTCCTTATGGTCCAGGAGTGAATCATGTTCGTGATATCCAACTATATATTCCTTATTGATCTGAAGCAATTCTGCCAGAATTGTATCCTGTTCAAATGAAGAGACGATAAAATGAGAAGCCACTCATAGCTCTACTGTATACACCCTTTCTGCCTAACTTACTGCTTTGACCCAATTTCACAGACAGCAGCTCAGAGCACTTCACAGCAAAACAAAATTAAAAAATAATTTAAAAGTACGACTTTCCTCCGAGGGAGGGTAATGGATTAACAATCTGTTACAGAGATGACAGTCCAATCGCTTATAGGAATGCACTCAGATTCCACAACAATAAAAGCAGTTTAAGAACCTAAAAAGAATGGAATGTGCTCAATGATTTTTCCTTTGCTTAGGCTGGATACCTGAGAGGACCTATCAATAATCTGCATCTATAATATATAAAAGGCACCTCTACTGGATTTAGAACACTAAGTAGTACTTTGGTCCATCAGCTGTCCATCAGCATTCAACCGAAAAAGCTGCTTTCTTCAAACAGTTCAGATACTTGTCGAGATAAATAGTCCTCCACCCATCTGGACTTAGAAAGGTCAGATCACTGCTATGAACTGGACTTGACCAGCAGGTTGCAATTTAGACCTCTATATTCCACAATACCGCTAATGCTTAATTGCTTTTAAGGTTAACCGAAATATTTACAATGCCTTTTATAACAGCAAACTATGGTGAAGGCTTTGTTCATATGCATACTAACATTTTACATACATATATCTGCATTTTCATATATATATATATA
>NW_010554360.1:0-3250 GCF_000687285.1 Phaethon lepturus | reverse complement strand
ATCCAGAGCAGTGCTGCGGAGGGCCGGGGTGCAGGGTGGGGTGACACCATGGCCTGGGACTGCCCCAGCCCCGCGTGAGCCCCTGTGCTGGGCACAGCCGGTCTGACCTCGGCTCTGCTGCTGCGTACATAGGGAGTGGGGGTGCGGGGGTGAGGGTTTCTTGTAAGCCAGGGCATCCCCCTGTGCTCGCTGGGCACCCTGTGTGCCCCCCTCGCCTCCCCACTGGCTCCCACACATGCGGCAGCTGTCGAAGACAGAGAGGCAGAGGTTCAGCGAGGAGGTGGAGATGCTGAAGGGGCTGCAGCACCCCAACATCGTTCGCTTCTATGACTCCTGGAAGTCGTCCGTCAAAGGCCAGATCTGCATTGTGCTGGTCACGGAGCTCATGACGTCCGGCACCCTGAAAACGTGAGCAGGGACCACCAGGTTGGGGTGCACAGGGGAGGGGATGGGGTCCCTGCGGTGACCCGGGGGTGAGGAACAGGTCTGCACCCCCTAGCCTGGGCACTTGATGTGGGTGTTCTTGTGGGGTGACAGGCTGTGGTGGGTTCAGGAGGGATCTGAGAGGATGATGGGGTAGGGCTGGGAGCTGGAGACAGAAATAGCTGCTGGATGTTTGGAGACACAGGAGCTTCACTGGTACCATCCTGCATGGGGACGGTGTGGCCCGGGCACCCCGGTGCCGAGCAGGGCAACAGCACTGGCCGCTCACCCCGGCTGGCTCCTGGCAGCGGTGGCTCAGGGAGCTCGGCTCCTCCTGGGCTGCGTTTTCTGTGCTGCCTCTGCAGAGCCAGGCCAGGGAGGGGACCCGGAGCCCTTGACTCCAAGACAGTCTTTACTGCTCGCCCTGCGTGGGCACCCACGTCCGGATGGGCTTGGTGCAGCAGTGGGAGAAGGGTGGGCTGGGTCCAGGACCAGGGTGTGGGGCTGAGCCCTGTGGGTCCGAGCCCCATCGGTCCCCTGGCAGCTATCTGAAGCGGTTCAAGGAGATGAAGCTGAAGGTGCTGCAGCGCTGGAGCCGGCAGATCCTCAAGGGGCTGCATTTCCTACACACCCGCTCGCCCCCCATCATCCACCGCGATCTCAAGTGCGACAACATCTTCATCACGGGCCCCACCGGCTCGGTCAAGATCGGGGACCTGGGCCTGGCCACACTCAAGCGAGCTTCCTTCGCCAAGAGTGTCATAGGTGGGGTCCCCGCGCAGCCCCGGTGGGAACGGGCTTGCGGCTGGCCTCCCCCGCCGGTGGCTGCGGGTGGTTCAGCGCCCAGAGGGTGCTGAGTCCTGCGTTGCACCCAGGCACCCCCGAGTTCATGGCACCAGAGATGTATGAGGAGAAGTATGACGAGGCAGTGGATGTCTATGCCTTTGGGATGTGCATGCTGGAGATGGCCACCTCAGAATACCCCTACTCCGAGTGCCAGAACGCTGCCCAGATCTACCGCAAGGTCACCTCGGTGAGCGGCCCCGGCCCCTGGGCTGGGGGCGATGCTGCTGTCTGGTGCTGTGGGCATGGAAGCCAGGGTGAGGGGCTGGGGGACCAGTCGGATGGAGCTGCTGGGCCTCACTGCTCCCTAAAATGTGTCACTGTGCAGGTTGTGCAAGCAGCTAAAAATAGTCTGGGTGGTAAGAGGGTGCCATGCCGGAGCATGGGGCCTGCGGAGGGCGGGGTAACCATGACTTGGCCAGACCCTGCATCCCTCGCCCCTCGCCAGGCGCCTCCAGTGCGTTAATGGGGTGGAACGGGAGCAGGTTGGCCCCACCACCCCCTGCCTGGGGCACCACGGCTGCCCCAGCCGGCTCCTGCCAGCTCCTGCCAGCTGGGGTGGAAACCCGGAGCGCAGGGGTGTCCTGGCCCTGGCTGCCTGTGCAGGCATGTGTGGCCTGGCTGTGGGAGCTGTGGCCGGGCTGGGAGCCCTGGCCCCACGTATTATCCCCTGCTGCTGGTGGGGCCATGCCTGGGAGTGCCAGGGTCTGTGGGGCCGCGGCTGCCCGGGGAGCATCCTGTGGCCCCACAGAGCCTGGGTTCAGCCCCATGCCCTGGAAACCTGGCGCTGTGGGCAGGGTCTGGCACAGGAGGTGCTGACACCCATCGCCCCCAGGGCCTGAAGCCCAGCAGCTTCTACAAGGTGAAGGTCCCGGAGCTGAAGGAGATCATCGAGGGCTGCATCCGCATGGACAAGAACGAGAGGTGGGGGGGAGTGGGGGCCTGGGTGGCAGAGCTGCCCCTGGCTCCCAGCCCTGTGCTGAGCTGTGCTCCCTGCAGGTACACCATCCAGGACCTGCTGGAGCACTCCTTCTTCCAGGAGGACACGGGGGTGCACGTGGAACTGGCCGAGGAGGACGATGGTGTCAAGTCTGGGCTCAAACTCTGGCTGCGCATGGATGACACGAAGAAGCTGCATGGCAAGTACAAGGACAACAACGCCATCGAGTTCCTCTTCGAGCTCTACAAGGATGTGGCGGAGGAGGTGGCCCAGGAGATGGTGGGTTCAGGGACAGAGGGACCCTGGGCACTGCTGGGTCCCTGCACCCCAAAGTGACGAGCCCACTCCCACACAGGTGGTCCTGGGCTTCGTCTGTGAGGCCGACTACAAGCTGGTGGCCAAGGCAGTGCGGGACCGTGTGGTAGCCATCAAGCGCAAGCGGGAGAAGCTGAAGCGTGCCCAGGACATGCCATCGCCTGCGGAGCCGGAGCAGCCAACGGGGGTCCTGCGGCTGCTGGAGGAGCTCAAGTCCCCGCTGCCGCCCAGTGCCCCCACCCCAGCCACCCCTGGCTCTGGTGACTCCGTTTTCAGCAGCAGCTTCCCCCCGGAGCCTGAGGAGCCAGAGGCTGACCAGCACTTCGCCTACCGGCACACCAGCTACTCCTCGGCCACCTGTGCGTAGGCGCTGGGCAAGGGGACATTTTGGGGGGGGGAGCCAGGCGGGATGGGTTCCCCCCCCACCTCCAGCCCTGCTGTGCACCCAGCCCCAAAGTTGTTTCCCAGGAGTGCAAGCTGGGGAGGGGGCTCTGGCTCCAGCCATGCTCATGCGAGTGTTTCTCCACAGCTGACTGCGAGACGGATGGCTACCTGAGCTCCTCTGGCTTCCTGGACTCCCCAGACTTGGCCCATCTCCCCTGCCAGCCCGCCGCCTGCCCGCCCTGTGCGCTGCTTCCCTACGGTGAGCAGGGCCCCATGGGGCTGGGGTTCAGGGTGGCTGTGGTTGCCTGCTCACGCTGTCCCCTCCCTGCAGAGTATCGCGGTGCA
>NW_010554359.1:0-903 GCF_000687285.1 Phaethon lepturus | reverse complement strand
CCCCAGTCACGATCTTCCAACACAGGGCTCCGGAGGTCCCAGAGCCCATCATCAGTGTTAAAAACAGAGGCAAAGAAGGCATTAAGCATTTCCGCTTTGTCTACGTCCCTATCTGTGAGGTGACCAATCATCAAGTAACAGACCAGTGTTATCTCTGATCCTCCTTTTGCTGTTAACATATTTTTAAAAGCCCTTTTTGTTGTCCTTCACAGTGCTGGCCAGCTTGAACTCTAATCGAGCTTTGGCCACATGAATTTTCTTCCTACCATGGCAAACAGCATCTCTATAGTCCTCCCGTGTTCCCTCTCCTTGCTTCCAAAGTCCATACACTTTTCCGTCTAAGTTCTAGAAAATCCCTGCTCAGCCAAGTCAGCCTTCTGCCCCACTTGCTTGACTTTGGACACTTTGGAATTGCCTGCTCCTGCGCTCTTAAGAGATGGCTTCTTAAAAAGCAACCAGCATTCATGGACCCCAATACCTTCAAAAGCAGATTCCCAGGGGGCCTTACTTAACTAGCTCCTTCAGCAGTCCGAAGTCTGTTCTCCCCATACCCAGGGTTGAAGTTTTGCTGGCAGTTTTTCTAATATCAACAATGATGGTGACCATGCCAGCCACCAATCACCACTTCACCCACAAGTCCCTCTCCGTTTACAAATAATAAATCCAGGAGGGAACTTTTCCTATTCGGCTCCCTTAGTACCTGCACCAAGAAGTTATCTTTGATGTGCTTCAGGAATTTCCTGGACTTTTTTGTGTCTGCTGTATAATATTCCCAGTTGATGTCTGGGAAGTTAAAATCACGCATAAGGACAAGGGCAGCTGATCTACAGATATCCCATAATTCCTTGTAGAATAATTCACCGCTGTCGTCATCCTGGCTGGCTGGTCGATAGTAGACTCCCA
>NW_010554358.1:0-10716 GCF_000687285.1 Phaethon lepturus | reverse complement strand
GAACGCTCTGGCGGCGTTGGAAGAGGATAGGCAGCCTGGAAGCGCTCTGCAGAGAGAACCAGTGAGCCCGGCTCGTGAAACGTGGGAAGGGCCCGAGTTCCCCCAGGCCGCCCGCCATCCAGGTGGAGCTGGGCGCTCCCCGCGTTGCTCCCCGGCCTGCAGTGCCCGTCGCTGGTCTGGTGTAGGGCTGCGGGCAGCATGCCGGCATGTTGGGAACGAGCGGTTAGTCAAAATTACAGGGTGTCGGCCCTTGGCTACCGTGGCCGCACACAGCTCGTGAGCTGAGGTGATCTGTTTATCAAGAGACAGGACTCTGGAAAGGCTCTTGGGGCCTGTTAAAACACTAATGTAAAACTTAGCTTACTTAAATGTATTTAAAAATCAGACTCTCTGGGGATTTTAAGATTTCGTGTGTAAAAGTTTGTGAAAAAACTTCAGACTTACAGATTCTCTCATAAAACTATAGCACATTTTATTTTGTATTGTTTATACTATGAACATGGCTGGTGTCGTAAACCAGGACTGACACCCATGGGGGCAGCAGCACATGGCAGTATTTAGACAGCCTCTTCTGAAATGACTTACTACTTTAAAATGTTGGTAGGAACTAATAGGATAAGCTCTTCTCAATCACTTGAACGCCCAACATTGTTTTACCTGGCAGTTTTCCATAAGACAAATTGTACCCCATCATTTGCGTCGCTGTAGGTTTTCAGCTGAAATGCTTTTCAGGAGTCCCACTGGCAGCTGTAGATCCAGGATGCAGCATGTGCTGTGCCAGCATTACGTTCTGGGAAAAATAAATCAGAATTAAAACCAATGCAAAACAGAAGACCCCACTTCCCTCTCTGCAGCAGGGAGAGGAGCTTTGTGAAACAAGCATCCTCCAGAATTCCAGTGAAGGGGCTGAGGCACGCTGCTAGCCGATCGCTGGATACTGCACGGCTGTTCTGCTATCGAGGTCTTCATTGCCACATCTTCACTTCGAGCTGGGCATCTGCTGCTTGGTGGCAGGCAGTCCTGCCACATTAGTGTTCATAAGCCTATCAGTGTCACTGTTTTCACTATTTCCCTTTCTCCCCCTCGCTTAGAAAGCTGTGTGGGAGCCTTATTGCTATAATATTTAGCAACACCATTCTAATTTCCAGACTGAATGTCTCTGTGGCCACTTTCTGTCTTGCATATTCTTGCACCAGTACCAGAACCTGTTCTCCATCTCTGATACTTAGCCCTCTGCATATGTTTCTTACTCTACTGTGACTTCACTTACTGTGATGAAGCAAGGCCAAACCTTTCTCATATTTCTGTAAGACCTGAAGATACCAGCCCTTCTCTGCATCTGCTTCAGTTAAGATAATCTTCCTTGAATCCCGTTGACAAATACTGTGTGCTGTTCTACAAATGAGGTTTAAGAAAAGCTTGTGTCATGGTGGTTGGGTTCCTTGTCACCACTGAAATGCCTCATCTAACATTTTCTGGGATCTCATTTCTTCAGTTCCTCCTTATGTCTGCACCAGGTAGGTGGCAAACTGCTGTGCTGGGATCAACTCTGACACATTTTCTGTCCCCTTGGTGCTTCACAGGCATCAGTGTGCAGCTGGCTTTTTTATTGTCCTTAGCTGCATGATCTTGTGGGTTTTTTGTCCCAGCAAACTTCAGTTCAAGTTTGAACTTGTCACAAGTTTTTGAGACCCCACCTAAAGTACTGCATCCAGCTCTGGGGCCCCCAACATAAGAAGGACATGGATGTGTTGGAGTGAGTCCAGAGAAGGGCCATGAAGATGATCTGAGGGCTGGAGCACCTCTCCTATGAGGACAGGCTGAGAGAGTTGGTGTTGTTCAGCCTGGAGAAGAGAAGGCTGCGGGGGGACCTTACTGCAGCCTGACAGTACCTGAAGGGGCCAACAAGAAAGCTGGAGAGGGACTTTTTACAAGGGCATGGCCTGATAGAACAAGGGGTAATGGCTTTAAACTGGAAAAGAGTAGATTTAGACTTAGATACAAGGAAGAAACTCTTCACTGTGAGGGCGGTGAGGCACTGGAACAGGTTGCCCAGAGACGTTGTGGATGCCTCATCCCTGCAAGTGTTCAAGGCCAGATTGGACGGGGCTCTGAGCAACCTGATCTAGTGGAAGGTGTCGCTGCCCATGGCAGAGGGATTGCAATAAGATGATCTTTAAGGTCACTTCCAACCCAAACCATTCTGTGATTCTAAGTTTGTTAACTTCTGTAAAAATATGTTGGATTTCAGCTTTTTAAAACTCTTCTTCCTTATTTTGATTTCTTTCAAAAAACTTGGACTAAACCTTTGCAAAAACCTGGACTGTGACTGGTGAGCCTCTAACAGCCTGGCCAAGAATGTTCTTTTCTTAAATTGGTACTGGATTTTATAGTCTCCAGGAGGGTGTTTCCACACCATCCTTCTCAGCTTTAAAAATAGATTAGTGTACAAGTATTGGCAAACATACCATCCTAGTTACCGCAGTAGGTGAAGTTTGTCTCCTAACTGCCAGGACATGCTGGTTTAATGGCTGCATGCCTTTGTTATGATCTGCCGCTGCAGCTGGTTTCTTACTCCTTGATAGAGGCCCTTGACCTTATTCCCGACATCTCTTGCTTGACGTCATCTTTGTTTATTTTTGATCTTGGACATTTCAGTGATGGATGCCTGAGAGTGGAATTTTTTCTAAAGTTTATCGTCTCTCACTTCTTGAAGTAAAAAAGTTTCATACGTAATTATGAGATATGTGTGTATAACTTTATAATGTGTCTGGCAAATTGGGGTAGAAACTGTAAGCTCCTTTCTCAAGGAACCATGAGTTCTGTTCTCATGGTTTGGAATGAAGTACTGTGGAAGCCAGCCTACAGGGAATACTGAAAGACTGTGGAATCTAATTTATGCTATGATGGCATTATAATGTTTTGACATTGCTCAAAGAAATTTTGACAATACCAATTCATAAGACATTCAAGATTATTGCTTTACTCTTGTAGTATGCAAATGCATTAATTTTTCCATACTTCACTTTCTGTTTACAAGTTTTGATAGGAAAACTAGCAAAATAGTTCCGATCTCAGCAATTACGCTAGACCTGACTGCCTCTTATATGGGAATGAATAGGTGATACAAAGTACTGAAGCCCTTTTGCACATCTAAACTTGTTTTATGTGATTATCACTGTGTTATGAACTGCGTTGAATTGTCACTAGATGGCAGTAAAGCAAATCGTTATGTTTTAAAGTGTCAGTAAAAATTTTAATTCTGCTATTTTACTCTTTTATCAGTTTGGCTTCTTGTCTGGCATTGTTTGCTCTGATAATAACTGGGGTCCATAACGAGATTGTCAGGGCTATTTTAGATATTCTGTTTTCTCTTGGTCTGAGAAGCAGTAACCTGTTGCCTTTTTGCTGTTGTTTATAATTTGCAGCTATCCCAGGAGGCACTGAGATCAAAAGAATATGTGATTTTATGAAAAGATGCCTATCTATCTTCTTATGCAAATAAGGTGCTTATTTCCCTGCTTTTCAGAGTTCCTTTTAAGTCTGTGTCGTTCCTGGTCCTGGTCCCTGGAAAGCTCCCAGCTCTCAGGCTCTTCAGGCAAGTGCTCTCCCAGATCTTCAGCCCAGAGGAGTTAGTAAAGCATTGGTTGTGTTGCCTGAGGTTCGAGGCAGTGCGACTGCTGACTCCCGTGTTCCCATGCTGTAACCCTGGGAAATGCTGCAGGATTCAATGGCGCTGGGGATCAGATCTATGCTAAACGGACTTCTCCTGTACTGCCAGTTACTCTAGGTCCCAATGGCATTTGCTCTAAATCCTGTCAAGAAAGGCTTCTTCCTTTTTCCACCTCTACTAAGAGACTGTAAAAATCTAACACCGTGTAGTATCTGTGAACACCGCTTCATGTACAGACAGCCCCTACACTCTCCAAAGGTTCTGTCTCTTGTTTTGCATCTGGATGTTTTCCGACACTGGTGAGAAAGTTCCCTTGCTGCCGGGGATCTCTGCCTAGTTGTCCCCCAGCCTCCCCCTCTAGCTTGCAATGTTCGCATTCCCGTCTGCATCCTGTGCTTTACTGTCAGGAGAGACGGGCCGTCCACAACATCCTTAAGACTCTCAAGCCCCTATGCAGTGTGGATCAAAATGCAGTTTCCTTCCTCCTTGTGGGTAGTGTCTTGTTTCTTGGGTACTGTTCCTTGAATCCACTGGGCTGTTAGTCTGAGTCTTGGGATTTAGTCCATCGTTTTACAGCTGAAAACTACTGCAGAAGATGAACTGCAATCAGTTGGACCAGAAATGGCTAAATCACTGTCACGGAAGGCTCTGCCTGGACAGGCATGCTTCTCGCCACCCCAGGGAATGTGTTACAGTCCCCAGGCCCTGATGGGCTCACCTGTGCCTCTTGGGGTTTGATAGCATCAGCACTGCTCCCCTGCTTGCCCCACAACTCAGCTGCTCAGGTGCGGTCTGCTTATCTCCCCAGTCTATGCAAAACCTGTGCCTGCTGAAGCAGCCTGGCTGCTTGGTTGTTGGGCTCTGTCGCTTCCAGACGCAGCACGGGAAGGTGCTGCATGGGTGACAGGAGCAGTAGCATCCCATCTCTTACGCCTTTCAAGTCAGCGCTCCTTGCTTTTAGCGAATCCCATACGGATTTGCTGATTCCTGCCCAGAGGACTGGCCATGGAGGATCTCTGCCACATGCATCTTCCTGGACAGTGAAGATGTGATGACACTCTAATTGCCCAGTGAAATTCAGGTCACCTGGAAGCCATACTGGGAGCTTGCTTGTTGTTCCTACAGACCAATTAGGATCAAGCCTCTGCATGGATATCTCTGTGTCATCTTATTCCTGATGTTGTAATGTTAAAACATGTTCCAAAAATATCCCAACAAAGTATGGGTTGGAAAAAGAAAGCAGCAAACTCTTCACCAGTGCAAACCATGATGGCCAAACTGCATTAGCAGTGTTCTGTATCCTGCCGTGCCGGCACAGCTGAGCTCAGCAGAGAGGCTTTGGTGCATGCATGGGCGGAGGTTAGAGACAACACCTACTGACAGCTGCCCTAATTATGCGCTGAAGACTTTCCCTTATGCTACTGTAGTTTGAAGCTTTAGAGTCTTAAACAAACAGGTTTGTGCAGGGCGGCAGAGAAGTGCAGGCACGATGGCCCCTGCTGCACAGAGCTGGTTGTGTGACAGAATTTTGGGATACACAGAGATGATCCAGCTTAGACTCACCGGTCCAAAGGTGTTTCCATAGCTTCCTACCTAGATCTCTCAGGCTAAGGGGTACTGTGGTAGACAGAGCACTTGGAGTAGTGTGGTTTTGTTATTTACATGCTAGGGTGGGTGAGCGAGGCTCATTTGAGTCCAACCTGGTGTATCCCTGTACTCCAAAAGCTTCATTTTTTCTGATAAAGACCACTATATTGCAGACTCTAGGGGTAGGAAGAAAGTTAATCACATATGGGGAATTCACCCTTTTCCATGTGTTCTCTTGGAATGGGAGATACAGACTTCCTTCTCTTTAAAGATTATTTTAAGATATTTTATAATTGTTAAGTTACTGTTCACTCTGCTGGTGGCTTTCTTACTTGTTTGAATATGGTATTTCTGCACTGGGCAAGGTTGGTTTTCTATTCTTTGTCCAGTTCTCAGGACACTTTTCTTCTCACCAATTTCATCCTAACCAGCTGTCTCATTCTTCCATATGAATGTACTCTGCTTCGATGGTTTTGAAGGTGCACTAGAAGCTGCTCCTTTATTCAAGTACCTTTTTAAACTAGAATGTTTTTTACTTCTTGTAGTTTATGCACTTGGTTGGTTGTTGTTTTTTTTCTATCATTCCCCTAAAGGCTGTCAACTGCATTAAATATGTTAAGTATATACTGTTTCACAGATGAGGTAATCTGCTGCTGCTAATGTTGATAGACTGGTTTATATGCATGACTGATATAACCTCAGATGAGAAATTAAATAACAGGCTGCATGGCAGACTTCAGTGTCATATGGGTAAGGAATGACTGTATAGTTTTTCTCATGACTAAGGCTTCAAGATGCCTCACTGTTTAAAGAAATTCTATATCCTCAAATCTAATTGCTCTTTTTTATCTTATTTACAACTTTTTAAAAATTAGAAAATTATCTTTGTGAACTAGACTAGATATTCTAGGTCATAGGCCTGCAGAGTTTTAAGTGATATTTTTTTATTTGAGCACATACCTATTTGATGTGTGGCTTCTTGCCAGTCAATCTGCATTCATCACCACAAAGTCTGGTAAATGACAGGGTTAATGTAAACAACAGAAATGTGAGGCAGTATATTAAATTTGCTATTGGCTGGCTGCAATGATGTTCTTTTCTGTTGGCCATCAGAACCAAATCACTGTGTTAATTGTAAAGATTTAGGGGGAAAAAGCATCGGTTTAGGCTGCAGCATAGGTGTATGTGTGCATAGAGCTTCTGCAAGCAGACAAGCGGAGCCTGCATCCCTGCTGTCTTCTTTATTTCAGCCCACTCCTATACTGCATCACCTGAGCAAGCCTTAATGTTCTGTTTTTCCCCCGCTTGCATTTGTTTATCTTCCTTAGTGCTTTGCCTTGTTCACTAAAACAGAGCCCAAACCAAATAACTAGGACATTACCACCTTTTCCTTCCTCAGAGGCCTCTGTTAAAAATTATCCATCTCCCTTTTGGTAAAAGTGTATGTTAATGTACTGTTAATGCATAGTGGAAAAACTTGATATTCCTGTTGGAATTTGTACCTACAGTGAGCGAATATGCACCTCTCACTCGCTTGTGCTTTGCACGCATCCTTATTTTTGGCATTTTTCTGCACCGGGCAGGAGGCAGTGGGCACAAACTGAGACTCGGGAAATTGCATCTGAGCATAAGGAAATGCTTTTTTGCTGCGCGGGTGGTCAAACACAGGCACAGGTTGCTCATGGGAGGCTGTGGATCTCCATCCTGGGAGACACCTCCTGACTCGGCACGGCCCCGCAGCCCAGCATCACTGGCCCTGCCTGGGGCGGGGAGCTCCTGGGGTGCCCCCGCCTCAGCCACGGGCTGCTTCAGTGGTAGAGTCCCCCAGTGCCCACTCCTGCATGCCTGCCAAAGGCCAGCTGAGCTAAATGGTGGTGGCCACCGCCCTGCGTGTCTGACTCAGCCAGCTGGCATGTGTTGGCTGCGTCAAACTGGGAACTGCCTCAATGTGGGGTGGCTGCCGGGAGGGTGAAAGTAGCCCTCCGTGGGGCTTTGTGCCCTCGGCTCCCGGTGCTCGCCTCCCTGGGAGTTTGGTGGCAGAGGGGCGTGTGGGCAGTGAGTGCTGGTTCCCTGTAAGGCTGTAACGCTGCCATGCTTAACCAACTGAATTGCAGAGAGGCTGAAGAGTAAGAACTAGCGTATAACTGTCTTCAGCTGTGGCTTACGGTGCTTGTCTGCATAGTCATATCTAGAAACAGGAACCACTGCCTCTGCTCAGAAAGCTTCTTGTCTGCTTCAGTATCTAGTACAAAACCCCCTTCTTGGTTTTCAGGTTCCTCCTTGAACTTCCCCCTCAATTCCAGCCTAACTTTTCTCTCATGCATCTCTGAACAGCACAGCGTCCTGGGCCCGGGCAAGCTGCAGGGCAGCTTGCTTCCATCTGCCTTCAGTTGGTGGAGCAGCTTCTTTTGTCTCCAGGACCCTTTCCTGTCCCTGCTCTATCCTACCCATTTGTCTTCAACAGAAGACACGTGACGCCAGTGGTTAGGGAGCATACCTCCCCGTGGAAGCCTCTGCTGAACGCTGGGCTGACATCTGTGTCGGTACGCACGTGGGAGTAGCAGTCCCTCCACATCCGCATTGAGACATGCTGCAAACGGAGACTTCCTTCCCCACAGTCACTTTGCCCAAGAGGTGTCGCCGAAAAAAATTATCTGTACACCATTCCTGTAACCTACTGAGCTTCCTGCATGCAGTCACTTACTGAAATTCGGGGTTTACTCTTTCTCGGTCCTTTGTACATGACAGTTAAAAGTACCATGCGTATTTCCAGTGCCCGTGCTAGATTTACCTCGCATCGGCGTAACCAGCTAAATGTGCTCAGTTACGCTTTCTACATCAGTCTCTACCCATGCTTTACTGCAGGTATTGCCTGAAGTCTCACGTTTAGTTTGCACCTGTAACTCAGTTTTACAGTTGCAGGGGAGCCTAAACTGGGCGTAGCAGAATGCTGCAGTAAGCATTAAATAATACTGTTTAATAAGCAAAATTCTCAATTTTTGAGGAATATGCCCTTAGGATAACATGATTTCCTCATTAAAAAAAAAAAAAATTTGGACATACCTAATTTTCTCAAAGTCACTTTTGGAATATTCTGTCCAAATGTGACCATTAATTTTTTTCCTCATTTCGAGTGAATGATTATGAACGCTTATTTTCCCTTATGTGGGATAGCTCCAACATGAGACCTTTTTGGGATGCTGCCTGAACTATCAAGTTCTTTCTTTTTTCTGTCTTTTGAATTGTTCCTCATTAAAAGTTCATGGATTAACATTACTTACTTTGAATGAGGTTTTCTATGCAGAGGTTACAAAATCTAGTAAATGTTGTTAATCATTATTGTAAGACTGTTTATTTTTTAAATGTATTTACAGAACCTAAAGATGCATGAATTCTCTTTCCTCCTGAATATGCATCGTAGTTCCTAAGTGATGTTGAAGAAATGCTTTCCAGTCCTTTGTTGCATTAATGACAAGCATGTGCATTTTTCATGACCAAAACGCAGAAACGACTGCCACGTGTTCATTGTGGGTCCTTGTCTTGTGTGTTGTGCTTTGCTCTTTGCAGGGTGGCTGCAGCAACTGGCTGTATGCAGGCTGGTCTTCTCTGTAGAAGCGGCCAGCGCTTGGACTGCCATTGCTAAAGCAGTGTGGTGTGCGGTGTGGTGCTGAAGTGCATCTTTAGGCTGCAGTTGCTTTTACATGAAGAATTAGGAGGGAACTGCCAGCAGAAATGATATCCTGTTGGGCAGCAGGTAAATGGCTGTTGGTGGTGGAAGAGGAGCTATGTGTTGCAATTGCTTGCTTTTTTTTTCCTTAAAAAAAAAAGGAAAAAGAAAAAAAGAGAGCACAACGCAATGGCTGGTGGAGTTGGATAATTAATGTTTTCTCAGGATGGCAGCCTCTAATTAGACAGGAGGAAAGGATTATCTCTGGAATGTTTCCTTTGCTTCTTTCTAGAAGATGCTGCTGATGGTTGTTTCTGGTTGCACAAAACCTACTGATGGTGGAAACGGTATTGTAACCCTACAGAGCTGCTTTCTTTGAACCACCGTTAAGAATATGCCATGCAAGATGCAGCCGTGCAGCGCGCTCAGCGGGGTTAGGTGTAGGTGGCAGTCCCGAAGCTGTGAGCAGCGCGGCCCTGGCCTCTCCCCGGCACCACCGCCCGCTCGCTGTCCAGTTAGGCTCCACCTGCAGCCTTTCCAACTCCTTCCTGACGTTGTCTTGCAGTTGCTCATCAGCTCCAGCTCCCTGCTCAGAGCAGCATCAGCTGCAGCTGGCTGACCAGGACCGAGTCCGGTCAGGCGGGGAGTATCTCCAAGGATGGAGGCTCCACAGCCCCTCTGGGAAACCTGTTCCAGGGCTTCAGCACCTTCACAGCAGTTATAAAAACCCAAACCAAACAAAAAACCCAAACCCAAAACACTGCCACCAGCAAACCCCCTGTGTTCAGAGGGATCTGTGTGTCAATTTGTGCCCATCGTCTCCTGTGCTGTCGCCGGGCACCACTGGCAGGAGCCTGGCTCCTTCCTCTGTGCACCCTCCCTTCACCTATTTGTACGCGTTAGTAAGGTCCTGCTGAGCCGCCTCTGTTCCAGGCTGAACAGTCCCAGAGCTCTCGGCCCCCCGTACGTCAGATGCTCCAGTACGTTAGTCGTCGTCGTGGCCCTGAGCTGGGCGCCAGTCTGTCTGTGTCTCTCCTGTCCTGGGAGCCCAGAGCTGGACCCAGCACTGCAGATGTGGCCTCGCAGCACTGGGCCGGGAAGAAGGATCACCGTGTCCTGGTGCAGGGAGCTGTTCCTCCCCAGGGGCAGGACCTTGCACTTCTCCTTGCGGAACCGCATGAGGTTCCTGTCGACCCATTTCTCCGGCCTGTCGAAGTCGCTCTGAGGGGCAGCACGGCTCCCGGGGGGATCAGCCGCTCCTCCCAGTTTGGTGTCATTCGCAAACTTTGTCCCGTTTGCATCCCACTGGATTACAGTTCTTTCGCTGCTTGGAAGGCACAGTTTTAATCTCGCACCAGGTCACGTTTCTAGTCTTCCCTTCCAAGGGGGAGGCCAGAAGCAGGTTCACATTTACATGTATTTCTCCAGAATAACTTCAGCTTTTCCCTCTTTTAATCTCTTCACAAGCTTCTCTCACAGCCTTTCTGTTCCGGTTCTGCTTGTGTTTTCCTGGGCTCTGTTCTTGGCACGACGGGCAGCATGGAAATCCTTGCTAAATAATCACCTTTCAATTCTGCAGGCTGTTCCTTACTTACCCACTGTGCTTTATTATCCCAAAGTCAGTGTCTTTTACACTTAAAATCGTATAAACACAGTGGTTTGGGCAAAAAGCAAAAACTGGTTATTAAGTTTCAGCATGCGGAGCCTGGGTGGTCTGCGCTCCTTCCAGAGGAGCTGGCTTCTGTACGGGCGGGCAGGCAGCCGGCTGCTCCGCTCGGTGCTGCCGCGC
>NW_010554357.1:405-666 GCF_000687285.1 Phaethon lepturus | reverse complement strand
GTGTAAACCTCCCCATGGTCAAAAAACCCAATATATATATAGTCCCCCCTTACCTGTTTCTGACTTCTTTCAACGATGACATGTGTTTGTCATATCCAAACTCTCCTCCAACAGCCCAAGGAAGATGAACTATCTCGGCATGTGTGGCAAACACCACAGTGGAGTTTTCACTTCCCAGAGCCACTTCCCTGGAATCAGGGCTTCCGTATGCGTAGCGGTTGCTCCCGAAGACAAACATTGGAAAATGAATGCCCCTAATCC
>NW_010554357.1:0-230 GCF_000687285.1 Phaethon lepturus | reverse complement strand
TGGCGTGGTGGGCCTGGCCCAGCTGTAGCCAAAACACTGGTGTGTTACCAACTTCTTTCTAGCTACCAGTACAAATCACAGCACTATGAGGGCTGCTATGGGGAAAGTTAACTCCATCTCAGCCAGACTCGATACAATCTCCATCCCTTATTCCATAACATTTGCATCATGTTCAGGTCCCACATAATTTAATACATACATATCTTCTAACCATCCCATTGTATTTAATT
>NW_010554356.1:9914-10200 GCF_000687285.1 Phaethon lepturus | reverse complement strand
CCCTTTCTTCAAGGGCTTCTGCCACCTCTCTCCTCAGCGGGTGCCTTTTCTCTGCCAACACCTGAGCTGCCATCTCCCTCCTGGCCTCCTGCCCGGCCCAGCTGCTTTCCTGACCCCGTTTTCAGACAAGGTTAAGGTCCAGGCCAGGCTTTAGCCTTTAAGAGGGCCCAGCAAAGCAGCCTTGCCAAGGGTGGAAATATCCAGGTTCTTTCATTGTGATCCAAGTCACAAGGGCAGCTTGCATACAGGCTGCCAGCTGTGCTGCTTGCTGGGGTCCGGCCCGGGG
>NW_010554356.1:8101-9894 GCF_000687285.1 Phaethon lepturus | reverse complement strand
GAGCCAGTGGCCAGGAGGTAAATAGCTCCTCTCTGCTATCGGTCCCACAAGCTGTCGCTTTCTCGTCCTCCGTCGCTCTCACTTCGGCGCTCTCGGCTTCCTCCCGCTTACGGTGGTTTCCAAGTGCTGGCAGCGCCCGCAGCGAGCTGCTCTCCCAGCGAGGCGATGAGGTCTAGGCAGAGGCATCCAGGCCAAGGAGCTGTAAATCACTGCGACAAGGGCTGGGGCAGTGTGCCCACGGTCCCCGCGCCAGCTCCTCCATCCGACGGCACAGCCAGAGCTGGTTAACCCTCCTGCACAGGGACGGGAACCTGCCTCCTCGCTCCGAGTTGGAGAGGAAGGCCAGGAGGAGCCTCCACAAGAGGACACCCTGGACCTGAAAGCTCTGCGGCAAGGCAGACTGCACCAAAGAAGCTGCTGGAGAACGGGATGCCAAGGCAGGCTGGCGCACGAGCTCAAAGCAAGCCGTCGTGCTGCCTTTGGCCAGCCATCCCCTGGGTGCTGCAGGGCGCCCAGCACCTTCCCTACCCTCCAGCCACGCGTTCACCACCCCAATGAGCTCCCCAGCTCGCCGACTGCACCCGAAGGCACGCCAGGCTCGGGGCACGGGGCTGCAGCAACTTCCAGCACGAGACAAGCAGCGGCAATTTTAGCTTTGTACCAAGCCCTAACTACCACGTTTAGAAGTCCGATTTAAACACAGCCTTGGGCGGTGTAGCCACGTGGCAGCCGTTCGCCCCTTCTGCAGAGCAACAAGCAGCTTGACCTGTCCACGCGTTGCTGAACGCCACCCAAACCAAGAAGCCCTCCTTGTCTCAGGAGGGACCCCAAAGGCTCTTCTGGAGCCTCACCATGTTCCTTATCCAGTTTGGTGAGGGACTGTGGTCCCACCACCCTTGTCCAGCCGCCACGCATCTGACCCAGGCGGCTCGGCCGACCGCTTGCCAGCCGTGCCTGGCCATCTGCCCCGCAGGTGGGCTGGGACATGTTCTCAAACCGTTCAGGTCTCGTATTGAAACCCCAATGCAGTTACAAGCGCCCAAAGGGCTCTTCCCAGCTGTTTCGGTCCAGTGATGCAGGACAGATGTCTGCATCTTCTCCGGCAGCAGCTCGGGCCGACGGAAGGAAGCCCGGGCTCTGCTCCAGCAGCCACGCTTCCACCTCCCCTTTCTGATCCAGGCTCACGCCAGCGACTGCAGCGTCGGCGGGGTCAGCTAGGCCACGGGAAGGCTCCAGAGCCTCCGAAACACAGTTCTGGTCCGCTTCCAAGGATGTTTTTTGCAGAATCTGGAAGCAGAGACCCCACCTGCACAGGGAGCCCCCCAGCCCCATGCAGCCAGGCTCTCCCAGGAGCCAGTTTCTGTCCCGGCACGCAGACGGTCCCCACTTCCTAGTAAATGCCACCAGAAAGCGTTTTGGATCGCCAACGGCGTGCCTGTGGAGCCGGGGTGCGCGTGTCAGCACGCGGCCATGGGAACGCGCCCCGGCATCCACCCGTCGAGCATTCAGACCGCGTCATCTTCTTGGATGGCCCCTTCAGGGAAGACGTCCCTCTGCAGACGGCGGGCGGCGAGCTCCTCCGCCCCTGCTGCTCGAGGTCCTCCTCCTTTCGCCGCGGCGCTGTCCCTCCGCGGACGGCCGCACGGGGAGGGCAGGAGAAGGGGCCGTGAGAGCCGGAGGCCTGGCGCCGGGCCACGCTCCATCACTCGCTCGCCGGGGGGACTGGGGGAAGCGGGGAGGGCTGGGAACGCAGGAAAACACAAGCGAAGTGTGACTTCATCTTAAAAGGCAGC
>NW_010554356.1:356-7949 GCF_000687285.1 Phaethon lepturus | reverse complement strand
AGCAATAGATGGAGCACCAGGCAGATGTCCCGGGCTCCCGTCGGCCGCGTACAGCCCCCCAGCCCCGTACCAGTGCCCCACAATGGGTACCACGGCGAAAATGGTTTCAAGGCCTGCCACTGGGCCGAGCAGCGGGGTCACACAGGATGGGGAAACGGGCTTCAGGGCAGGTAAACCCCACGATAAAACCTGGCGTCTCCTGTTTAAAAGGGCTTACGAAAAGCCCTTCTTGCAAATCCAGCTCTGGGAGATGGGAAGGATCTCGCCTGCTGTCCCGATGGTTCTCCCTGGTGCTCGGGGAGCCAGCAGATAGCTTCAGCCTCGGCACAGTTATCAGCACAGAGACGCAGTTATCACTTGTCCTCCTGGATTTAGCCCCTCTCCTTTTCATCCCCCTTCCCAATTTCAGCCCTAGGCACGCCCGCTTCTGCACCCGCTAAACTTTAAGGGCTGAGCAGGGCCAGGAGGCAGCAATCGCAGGAAAACCATTTAAGAGGCGTAAGATGAAATCGAGGTGCAAATAAAGAGAAGAGAGGAAAAAATTAAGGACATCATTAAGACCAGGGAGTTGCTGGGCTTTGCAGGAGTGCAAAAAAGGAACAGAGGGTATGGACCATCAGTGCAAAAAGCTGATGCTTGCATCGCTCTGGGGCACATTACAAGGGGCATCACGCGTCAGCCTTGCTGGTAGGATGCAGCTGGAGCAACGTGTCCTATTTTGGGGACCACAACAACAAATAAATAGGCGCATCAGCGCAATAAGAGCGTTGGAAATCACAACCTCTGAGGAAAGGGACTGCAGGCAGCAGGAGGAAAGTTGTAAGAGCAGATGGATTTGTCCCCAGATTTACCGACAGCTGGACGGGAAGAAAAATATTCGCCGGAGAGACCATTTAGATGAGACATCGGGAGGGAGCGTCCTGGGCACGGGGCCGCTCTGCAGGCGCGGGGCTGACTAATGCCACGCGAGGCTGGCGGGGGACAGGCTGGCAGCAAACGCTGGTGAAACCCCTCACCTCTCCGGCGGTTGGAGCTGGTTGGCGCAGCCCTGGCTGCAGCCCCGCAGCACCGTGCCGCGGTGGGCTGCCAGGACTCCGGCATGCAGGGCTGCGGTGCCCAGAAGCGGGGTCGGTGCTCTGCAAGCTCTTCTGCCAGCCCCAGACGGGTCACGTACCACCTTCTCGTGAAGCATCTGGCGGACCAGCACACCGCTGCTGCTCCACCACCATCCCTCTGCAAAGGCAGGAGGGACCCAAACGCCTCCTATTTTGGCCAAGCTAGAAGAGCCATAACCAAGACAAGCATCTGCCTTCTCCCCACCTCCACCCCATCTTTTAGCCGGAGTGCCCAACCCGGGGGTTTGAAGACAGGCAAAGTGCAGAAACCCGAGGGCACAGACCCTCACTGCCTCACCAGTCCTCCCTGGGGGACTTTGTAAGGTCTCCCTAGGGGGGAAAACACCTCAGTTCACCATAAAAGCAAGACATTTTGGTGCAAACGCATAAGGAGAGCAGCAGTCAACTCCTAGAGCATCCCCAGTCATCCATCCCACTGTGACCGAGGAGACCCCAACTGCTTTCCAGCCCAGACCACCCTTCCCCACAGCTTTGTTGGCATCTGTCAGTCATCGTCTGTACCCTGAGAAGCCTTCCCTTCTTCTCAAGCCTCTCTGAAGCAACAAACAGACCCTACCTGGCTACTGTGAAGACGCTGCTATTGCTGAAGTTGGAGTCACTGGACGCGTCCAGAGAGCCTGGGGACAGATAAACAGGGGAGAGTGTCAGTGGGATGGCAGGGAAGGTGGAGAGCAGGACTGGGAGGGTGGAGCGCTGCATGACCTCCTGCAAAGGCATCACTAGCCACTGTTTGAGGGTCCACGGACCCCGAGAATCACTTCTGCCTGCAGTGAGCATTTTACGCTCCTTGTCAAGCTCTTCACCATTGCCAGAGGTACTGGACGAAGCTGGTACAGGACTGCACTTACCCAGCAAAATGCAGGCTGCACAGCTTCAGAGCTCTGCCCCAAACCAGGTCTCCTCCTCTGTAATGGAGACCCACACACATCCTTCTGATGGTTTGAACCATTCTCCAAGAAGGAGCTCAGAATGGCAGAGCTGCCCTCCATCATCCAGATTTTAACGCCTAGAGCTAGCACGCAAGCACAGGAAAGGCTGAATCCACCCCAGGACATCTGCATCTGACTGGCTTTCCCGCAGTGCTGACTCCACGTGGAAGCCAAGCAACCTAAAACAGCTTTTCCACCTCTGCTCCATGCTAAAACTGGGTCTTACGAGCACGGTGACGAAGCGCGAAGGACGAGCTTGACTCTTCCTGCCCCCTTGTGCCAACAGCCTCTACTCACACACGCAGCAGCACCGCCACATCAGCACAACCAGGGAGCAGGGCTGAGAGTTGGCGACGCAAAAGCATCGCAGGCTGACCTGATCCTGCCTGCTTCGAGGCGCAGTCTGACCCAAAAGGGGTAGAGATTAAAGCAGCTGAACTTTCCGTTGATGTTTTAAAGCTCTTCTGTGATAGATTTTAATAGGAAGAGGTATTCTCGGGACAAATAAGGAATAAAAAAAAGAAAACTTTTTGTTGGTGTGCTATGCCATGAAATTTTTCTCCCCCATCCCTTCCAAAAAAAGCTGCTGCATTGGCCGGGAATCGAACCCGGGCCTCCCGCGTGGCAGGCGAGAATTCTACCACTGAACCACCAATGCTGCCTGGTGTGCTGCCTGCACGCCCCGGCTGCCTGCTCCTGCCTGCCCCGCACACGCCGACACCCACGGCTGCCCCACGCAGCTCCCTGCCTCCTCGCCCTTGTGCAAGAAAACCCTTCAGCCTCTTAACTCCCACCTTCCCGCTCTCTCTCGCGGCGGCGTTTTCCAAAAGCCGCTTGTTTTGCGCCTTACGGAAGGGCGCCGGGCTCGACATGTGGCCCCAGAAGGCTAAAACGGATTAGCCCCCGTGATTTAAACGTCACATTTCACATGCCTGGCCAGCAGAGGCGTGCCAGAAGCAGCACCTAGTCATCCCTGACAAGAGCACCAAAGGGATGCTGGAAGGCTAAAGCCGCTGCTGTTTTCAGGCATCGGTCCACCGGGACCATCTCCATTTAGGTTCTTCTCACTCGAACGCTCTTTTTTTCCCATCACGCTTGCAAACTTTGCCTCTTGTGTTCTGGAAATTTTAGGACTGGGACAATACCTGCATGACAGTTTCAAGAGCACCAGAATTCAGAAAGGACCAAAAATTCTTCTCCTTTCTGGTCTCTACCCCTCCTCGACACAGTCACCGTCCAGGCACAGGTTGATGCTCTGCCAGGACTAACACAGCTCTCTGAGCTCCCCTTTGGGTGATGGTAGCTCCTCCGAAACCACCGCAGGACCGGCGGGCCACTCTCTTCCCGTGTTAGGTAGAGACATGAAACATTTAACTACAAATCATCTTTGTCAGGTCAACTTAATGACGAAGCTGAAGCGGAGCGTGAGGAGGGGGTGCTCACCAGGGAAAGCACCGCTTGGGCTCCAGGCCGGAGCAGTGCCCCGGCTGCGCAGACAGCAAACGCGGCTGTCTCAGCAGAGGATCATCTGCGATGCAGGACTCCAAGGCTCAGGGAAAGCACAGAGGTCCCACGTGCCCCGGAGCTGCCCCAGGACACCAAACCAACTCAAGAACTTCTCTTGGGGACCTCTACGTGACCTTCCTCACGCCTCTGATGGCTCAGGTCAACAGGGACTCACCGCTGGACGCTGCCTCTGGCTTGGAGAGGGACTCCTCCAAGGTGGGTTCTGCCAGGAGGGTCATCGACTGCCTGGTCTCATCCATTTCATCATCCTCTGGGATGACCAGCTTCATCAGGCTCTGGTTGCACACGTTGGCCACCTCCTTGATGTCTGAGCAGAGGCAGTGTAAGGAACACGCAGTCCCACGTGTGGCTAGCTGCCACATCTGGCCAGCCACAGAGAAGCCGCTGCAGCCCCCCCAGGGCTGCCCTAGCCCAGCTACTGCAACCCCCGTGACGTCTGAAGGGCCGGCGCAGGTTTTAGCACTTGGTGGGAGGACTTCTCCTGGCCTCCTCCAGCCCCGCGCCCCAGGGGCAGGAAACAGGCACTTCCCTGGGGGTTGCCATAGCAGGAACGGGAGCAGCTCCGAGTTACAAGGATACTCTTCTTGCGGTCATCGTAGGAGAGACATGGCAGGACAGCCGTCAGGATCCCTGAGGAGTAAGGCAGCATCACCCGGCCTGCCAGCTGGATGAACTCCCTCATCCAGCACATGGCTGTCAGCTGGATCAGGTCATCTGGAAGACATGGGACAAGCACAGGTGAAGGAAAGGACAGCACTGGCAGCTGAGCAAACCCCACAGGCCAAGGACCCCCTGCAAGCAGAGAGCTGCCTCTGCTCCATCCAGAGAGACCCTAGTCTGGGACAACTGAGTCCCAGGGAAGATAGATAAGACTTGAATCTGCAGTAAGGTTGAGATTAAACACAATCATTACGTTTCAGAGTTAACCCAGTTCAACCCATAATCCAGGTTTTCTCAGTTACAAGTATTCCGTCAAGCTTCCCAATACATAAGAATATTTCCTCTGTCGCATCAATAGCATTTGCGTGTCTGGGTCAAGCATCACTCTTAGAGCTGGGGTTTTATTAAGCGAGCACTGCTGCAAGGCCAGATTTTCAGCTTAAGCAGCATGGATTCATTGGGCATCAGTTTAACCAAGAGCAAGCAGTCTTGCTCTGTTCCTATTTTTCTCTCTCACAAGAAACCCACTCCATTCAGCAATGTTTAAGGAGCAGTTTAAGTTTGGCAAACACAGCTCAGGGACAAGATCCCTCTCGGGAAACACATCCCACCGCAGCTGTAACCCTCCGCCGCTGCCAACAAGGCTGACCCACAGGAGCTACAGTGCAGCACTAACACAAACATCATGTTTAACTGTCCTGCCGACACACCTAGTGCCACTGGCAGTTAAAATAAGCCCTTAAGGGGACTCTTCTAGACGTGCTGATATCTAGAAGATATCTAGATATCCACAGGGGCCCTCCACAGCCAGATATTTTACTTTCAGGCACCTCTGGCTTCGGGAGGATGTCAGACCTGAATCTGAGGTGGCAGGATCAGCACTACAAGGTACCAACCACGGGAGAGCTGCCTGTCCCTGCCTTTCAGTGGGGTTTGCATGCAGGACAGCAAAGAAAGCACAAGCAGGTGAGCTGGTGAACAGCCCATGGGAAAACTCCTGACCTGAACCTCTGGGCAGCACCGCAAACCCGGAGGTGGACGCTACCGCTCAGTCCTATGCACTCACCCGCTGCCTGGCAGTGGATCACCAGGATATTTGCCATTTCTGCAAACTTGACGCTGGAGGGATTCTTCTTGATCTCCTTGAGGAACTCCCCGAGAGCCACCTCGCACCTGCAGAGAGGTAGAGCAGCCAGTCAGTGCTCCATTGCCTCGGATGATGGAGTTTCGGAGAAGTTACGGAGACTGGCCTCCTACACGCGTACACAGAAAGGATGCTGGTGGCCACACGGGCTCTGTTGAGATCGAGGTGTGCCTGGGATGGGGAGCACAAAGGGGACCAGGTGATCCCCAAACCTTTCAGTGCTTATTCCTCAACATGTGGACCCTGGGAAACGAAGAGGCTGGAAGGATCCAGCAGGGCTTGGCAGTGGGACAGACCCAGGCCAATCCCACCACTTCCTTGTGCCCTACAAAAACGGGTCCAGTTACTCTCTCCCAGCGCAAGAAGCCGAGATCCTCTGACGTCCCTGAGAACACCCAGCCACTCCTGTGCTTCAGAATGCCTCTGTCTTGAGACCAGCAATGGATCTGAGGAGCAAGCTCACAACGCCTGCTTCTCTTCTCCACCGGGGAGATGCGGGGTTGGTGCTCTGCACCTTGCCGAGAGAGGCTCACACGCTGCAAGCTTGTTCACGGAGCTCACACCCCGCCCTAGAAGCGCCCACGAGCCTCTGCGGCTCCGATACTGGCCGCAAGGGCTGGGAAGGCACCAGCTCAACCGAGCCAAAACAGCTACTCCCCCAGCACAGACCACGGTGTCCTCCACAGCCTCTCCAGCCACAACAAACTGGGGGAGACCTTTGCCAAGGACACCGTGATCCACCAGCTGAGCCAGCTAGGTTGCTCCGTCTTCCACCACACACACGGGGTTTCGCTGCAGTTATACACAAGAGCTGCAAACAAACGAAGAGCGCGAGGGACAGACAGTGAGCGAGACGCAGCCCTCGCGCCTGCCCAGCCTCCACACTCACATTTTCCGTATCTCCTTGCTGTTGTCTCCCAGGATCTGGAAAAGCCCATCCAGGATTTCTGGCAGGTAATCCAAGAGGTTGATGTCAGGCACCGACTCCAAGACCAGGATCTAGCTCAGGGGAGGAATGTGAAAGAAGTGACTTTCGAAGAAGCTAACTAACATCACCAGCACAAATCTGGCATGATGGTGAGGAATTCAGAGCTGACCTGTGTGGGATGCGGGGGGAAGGAGAAGAGGACAGTGTGGAGTCGCCCATATCCAAAAGAAGCTGGACTAGCACAGGAAGCAAACCATCAGCCTGCAGCATTGCTACGTTTCCAATCACAGCTCTGTAAAGCAGAGCAGGGATCGGGAACAAGTGCCAAGATGCGCGCAGGTGGACCTGGGACAGCAAACAGTACAGCTGAAAGAGAGCGAGAGCGCGCAGCGGCACGCATCTCTCCCCAGACCTGAGCTGGGCACTGGGAGCTCCTGCCTTCCACAGAAAGGAGAAAGCAAGTAGAGATACCTTGCCTCCTGGAGAGCAACATCCCCCCATCACTGCCGGGTGATGGAAAGCGGTCTGGCACTGTCCCTTGGGAGACTGTACCCTCTAGACCACAGTATATCTACTGATGCAAGCAACACTTTGACCGTATTTTCGAACTTGGTGCACAACATCCTGAAGCAGGTTGGCAGAAGTACAGCACGACACCCCCGCGACAGTGAGGCGACGGCGCTGGCATTTTAAAGAAGCAGGTGAAAAACCCCGCTGGCTTCAAAAACCCGCCCAAGCAAATTCAGGTGCCCGAGTTCACGCTTTTTGGCCCAGCCACGGGATGCTGATGGGTCGCGGTATTTTGGAGCGCGGACTGGCAGGCACGCGTGGTGCCGTGCGTACCTACCCAGGATATGATGAACTGGCGGGCATACTGGTTGTTGGAGTAAATCCTCTCGCGCAGCAGTGGGATGAAGCCTACCAAGTCAAACTGGTTGCTCTCTGTCACGATGTCCTGCAGAGCCCAAGCAGAGTGTGTTAGGAGGCATGGCCACCACCCCACACCCACGCAGCCACCTCCACCCGGCCTTTTTTCAGTCACGTGGCAGGAAAAAGATGACAAGCAGTTGATGCATGAGTCTGCAGGGCAGGAGACCTGGGGAGAAGGAATCACGAGGTTTATTCGGGCGATGAGCCTGACTAATCCCCCTCGGGCCAGGAGTAATGCTGAGCAAGGACACCTGTGTGCCAGCCCGGCCACACAGGAGGCGGATGGGAGCTTCTCCCGTTCATGCCTTAGTGGTGCGTCGCACACACGAGCGAGCACCT
>NW_010554356.1:0-256 GCF_000687285.1 Phaethon lepturus | reverse complement strand
GGCGGGGGGGGGGGAGAGTCCCCCTTTTTCTCCTTTACACGGTTGGTGGATTTTGCCGCAAGGCTAAGTCTCTCATGCCAGCGCAGCGGAGCGGATCTCCCAGCAGGAAGGTTTGCAGCAGGCAATGCGGAGACCGCGTTAACTGCTGCGCTAACGAGGAGGAGCGGTGGGGGCAGGACCCGGAAGGGAGCCACTTGCCTCCAAGTAGCAGAAAAGGAACCGGGAGGTCCGCGCAAGCAAAAGCCCATCGGCAGGC
>NW_010554355.1:0-963 GCF_000687285.1 Phaethon lepturus | reverse complement strand
GGGTGAGAGGCACCGTGGCTCTCCCGGCTGCCTGTGCAGTGTATTTACTTCCAATATTGAGCTACAGCTGCAAGTCCGTATGAAGCAAAGATTTTTTCCCCAGTTTTCTGGACAAATGCATCCGAATCGTGCATTGGCTCCCAAAAGAAAGAGAAAAAAACCCTGTTTTGTTCAACTTGAAGTAAAACTTTTTGTTTACCTTTAAGAGTTTGGGTTTTAAAATGACTTTTAAAATAACTAAATAAAAGTAGAAACAGATAAACTTCAAAAATTTCTAAATGAAGGGTTTGGCCTCTTTATGTCTTTAATTTTCATATTTTAACGCTGAATCTACCGTCACGAGTTTGCAGATTATTATGATCCAATTGGAGATCTTTTCCAGTAAATAAACTATTTGCCTCAAAGTATTCAGCTCATCTGTGCTACAGCTCACACTCACGTTTATCTCAGAAGCCCAATGACCCTTCAGGCTGGATTTTCTTACAGGATTTTCGGGTTATAAACCATGTCCGTAACATTCGACTTGCTGCTTTCAGCTGATCTGGCGCTGGCTGTGATTTTGTCTCCAGTTGGTTTTTTTTAAATCCCATCTATGAATACGTGATTAAGAGGAGAAGGGAGGGCTGTACGTTAAACGTATCGCCTTAAAAGGGGCATCGGTGATAACTTTGTACGCATGCTACACAGGAAAAAACCCGCAGCTACCGACCCGGGCATGGGGAAACGCAGGCGATTTGCACTCGATTTGAAAAAAAAACACAGCCGCATCTGCCCTCCGTGCCGACCGCCGTGCCCCGTGCCGCTGCTCGCCCACCGAAGAAACCGCTGATGCGATTTATTCCAGCCTAAGCTCCGTGCGGAGCCGGGGAAAGGCGGCAGCGGCTCCCGGGGACGGAGGCACGAGACCCCCCCAAGAGGAGACCGGGGCGGCTCTTTCTCGGCCGTCGCCGTAGCCTCGGGCTC
>NW_010554354.1:666-933 GCF_000687285.1 Phaethon lepturus | reverse complement strand
GCCGAGGCCGTGGAGGGCCGCCTGCAGCGCGAGGGCTTCGGTGCTCTGCGCCCGCAGGTCCTCCAGCGCGGTCTGGCGGGGGGCACACGCGTGCACACGCGTGTGCCGAGGGCGCGCGGGGATGCACGCGGGGGAGGGACACGTGTAGGGGGGCACACGGGATGGACGTGTCTGAGGGCGGTAGGCGGGGGTACACGCGAGTGGGAGTGCACGCTGGGCATGGACATGTGTAGGGGACGGACACGGGACACGCACACGTGGAGGGAA
>NW_010554354.1:0-225 GCF_000687285.1 Phaethon lepturus | reverse complement strand
AGCAGGACGGACACACGTGCACATGGGATGGACACACGTAGGGGACGCGCAGGAGGACGGACACGCGTGCACATGGGATGGACACACGTAGGGGACGCGCAGGAGGACGGACACGCGTGCACAGGTGTAGGGGCTGGACACGGGGTCGCACACATGTAGGGGCCGGGCAGGGGGCTGCACACGCGTGCAGGGGAGCCCACGCCCGGCCCCGGGCACACGCGTGTG
>NW_010554353.1:1160-1364 GCF_000687285.1 Phaethon lepturus | reverse complement strand
TTGAAAAAGAGTGAATTCGCCTCCCCACGCGCTTCTGACCACGGAGGTGGTGAGGACAAGGACGCTTTGGGGTCACCAGCCACCTGTGGGGGCCACTCCCCTGGTAGCAGTGGGTCAGGGTGTCCCCACGTCCCCTCTGCAGTTCCTCAGGGGGATGACACCCATCGTGGGACCCTGTCACAGCTCGAGCGTGGCAGCGGCCTG
>NW_010554353.1:0-1023 GCF_000687285.1 Phaethon lepturus | reverse complement strand
GGTCGCTGTCATGGGGAACCAGTAAACCCAGACAGGCCAGTAAGTTCGGGGGGGGCAAAACCAGTTCATCACTCCCAGGCAATCCTTCCCTAGCACCGCTTTCCATCAGAGGAAGTCCCATGGCTGGGAAGTAGAGCCTGCAGGGGAGTTCGATGAGGAGGAAGGCGAGGAAGGACTTGGCAGGGCTCTCCTGGCCGGGGTTGGTGGAGCAGATGAAGATGAAGAGGAAGAAGAGAACCAGGCGGACAGCGAGGGAGAGGAGCTGGACGGGCTGGAGGGGGCACCTCTTGGAGACAGCCAGGCGGTAGAGCAAGATGCTGGCAGCCATGAAGCTGGAGAAGACTTTGCCCAGGGGAGCGCCGCAGGGATCCAGGACGGCGGTCCAGAGGAAGATGAAGATACAGATGACGCCTTCAAACACAGCCTGGATGGTGCCCAGGAGAAGGACGTGCCGGTTGGCGAGGAGGCACTTCAGACTGTCGCCGCAAGTTTTGGAGAAAGCTCGTTTCTTCCTGTACTTTTCATCCCAATTTTTCACAACAAATACCCCAACAGCTCCAGGAGCAGGATGGAGACCATGAACGGGGCCACTGAACCCAACCCCAACCACTTGGCACAGAACTCAGCTGCACCCCCCCACCCCACAGCGACAACGTTCCACAAAGCTGCTTAGGAAAAGGTGACGGCAATCCCCTCTGTCGGAAAATTGCACTGCTCCACGTGCTTGTGCACCTACCGCGCCTCGAAGGCAGAGAAGAGCAACGCTGTGGACAACCCCCCTAAGACTCTCCCTGCTGCCAGCACCAGGTAATCCCAGGCGAGTTTGACCAAACAACAAATCAAGCAGGTCAAGGAAAAAAGGATGCATTTCTTCCGACCCAATCGATCTACTAAAGAAGAGGAAACCAACCCAAAAAGGACGCTGAAGACAAAAGCGCGGCCGTAGAGGATGGTGATCTGTCCCTCCAGGAAGCGGCAGCGCTGGGAGGGTTGGTAGCGGTAGGGGCCCTGCGGCCAGCTGGT
>NW_010554352.1:0-1066 GCF_000687285.1 Phaethon lepturus | reverse complement strand
TACATGTCCTTCCACAAGCTGCCCGCCGACTTCCGCCAGAAGATCCACGACTACTACGAGCACCGCTACCAGGGCAAGATGTTTGATGAGGACAGCATCCTGGGGGAGCTCAACGAGCCGCTGCGCGAGGTAGGAGCCCCGGGGGCGGGAAAGCTGTCCAGGGGATACTGCGGTGAGGATGGGACCCACCCCTCGAGCCCTCCCCACAGCGAGGGCCGCCCCTGCTCCCTGCTGTGGGGGAAGCTGTGGGTCCCACCGGCTCCTGGGGGGGTGTGTGCTTCGGGTCGAGCACCTCTTGCTCTGGTTTTGCAGCTCCGAGTGTGAGTGTGTCCATGCACAATCTTTGTGCCGGGGCATCTGCGTGTGCTGGCAGCTCTGTGTTCGTGAGCCTGCCCTGGGGAAGCCGTGTCCCTGCCTCCTGGTCCCTCACCTCCTTTCCCCGCAGGAAATAGTGAACTTCAACTGCCGCAAGCTGGTGGCCTCGATGCCACTGTTTGCCAACGCGGACCCCAACTTTGTCACAGCGATGCTCACCAAGCTGAAATTTGAGGTGTTTCAGCCGGGCGACTACATCATCCGTGAGGGCACCATTGGCAAGAAGATGTACTTCATCCAGCATGGGGTGGTCAGCATCCTCACCAAGGGCAACAAGGAGATGAAACTCTCTGATGGCTCCTACTTCGGAGGTGAGAGCTGGTGGGGCTGAGCCTGGGTCCCCTCCCGGGGGCTGCGAGAGGCACCAGGGCACCCACCACTCCATGGTTCTTGCCCCTTGCTCCTGGCCTGTCCCTGTTTCCAGTCCTCACTGGCAGTGTTTTGATTTTGGCACTGGTGTATCCTCCGCAGAAATCTGCCTGCTGACCCGCGGCCGGCGCACGGCCAGCGTCCGGGCAGACACCTACTCGCGCCTCTACTCGCTCCCGGGGGACAACTCTGCCGCCTCTACTCGCTCTCGGTGGACAACTTCAACGAGGTGCTGGAGGAGTACCCCATGATGAGACGGGCCTTCGAGACCGTGGCCATTGACCGCCTTGATCGCATCGGTAGGGCACAGAGGGCTTGGGGC
>NW_010554351.1:0-4301 GCF_000687285.1 Phaethon lepturus | reverse complement strand
GCCCCCGCCTCTCCTCCTTGCCGACTTCTTTAAGCAAATGCACTTTTCATGAACTCTTTTCTAAAGGGAAGGACAAGTTGTTTAGTCAAAAGAGTTGCACCCCACAGTAATCTGTAAAAATGAAGGGGAAAGAAACACAATACACCAGAGCCGAGACCATAAACCCAACTGACCAAGCCCTGAGCAGCCCCGGCCCGCTCACGTTAACTGCCAGGCTGAACAAATTGAATTAATATTGCTCAGCACTTGGCACCTCCCTCCCAGCAAGGTGTCACAGACCTTTTTCTAGGTTATTTTCAGACCTTCTGTGTATTTTCACTGGTAACATGGGAGGCTCTTGCCTTCTCCCTGCTATGTTTTTTCTTCATTGCTGATTTTAGAAAACTCATATAAACATCTCTCTCGCGCATACACAAGAGAAATCTCCAGTGCAACCCTCTGCAGCGGGCAGCAGCCACCACGGTCCTGCCCGCAGAGCCCGCCAGCCTTCCCCCTGCTCGGCCCTGATTCGGAAGACTTCAAGGTGAGCAGGGGGCAGTGGGGCTGAGACACTTCCATAGCAAAAGCCTCATCCCTCTGAAACCGCTCCATTTTATAGCTTGTCCATGGGTTGTAAAATTGGAAAACTTTAAAACTTATTATTCTTCAGCTGCACCACCACGGTCCTGCCCGCAGAGCCCGCCAGCCTTCCCCCTGCTCGGCCCTGATTCGGAAGACTTCAAGGTGAGCAGGGGGCAGTGGGGCTGAGACACTTCCATAGCAAAAGCCTCATCCCTCTGAAACCGCTCCATTTTATAGCTTGTCCATGGGTTGTAAAATTGGAAAACTTTAAAACTTATTATTCTTCAGCTGCAATCCATCATGGGCTGCCCCGGGAGCTGGGTCAACCTCCAGGGCCAGCCAGGGAGGCAAACAGCAAACTCGCGCCTCTTCTGGATGCTGCCGCCGTCACGGGAAATCCAGGTGGGTGCTGGTGTTCGTTGATGTCTCCACAGCCGCCGGGCGTGCCACGGTGCCGCGTTGTGCGAATGTGACGGGAGAGGTGGTACAGAGCAGCCGTTGTCCTCCTGGTGCAGGGCAGCGTGGCGGCTGGGCACAAGCACATCTGGAGGTGGTAAATGCAGCCTTGGGTTAACTTTCCCAAGCTCCTTACTTTCCTGGGTGCAAACAGACGACATCCCTGAGGGAGGTGTCACAGGTCTGTGTAGGAAAAGTGATGCTATTCCCACTGACAAGAGGATAAATGGTTTGGGAGTCAGACAGAGGGAGGCTCTCACCGGCCGCCCAGCACAGTTCCTCCTCCGGCAAGGGCGACCTGGGGGCCGGGGCGCTGCGTTTCCATAATGATGCGGCCAAGAGTTTCTCCTTCCTCCTGTTCGCACAAACCTCCCCCCATCTGAAGTGTCGGTCCATCAATCTGCTTAATACAAAGGAGCGACTTTTACGTAGTTATTGAATAAATTCAAATGAAGTTGCCACTGTCCGGAGGTGTTGTGCCTTGAGCCGGCTGCTCCGACTCTGCTGACGGATGGATGCAGCCCCGCGGTGGCTTGAGAGGACCCGACACACCTCTCTGGGGTAGCTCTGTTCCTCCGGCAGGGACGGACGAGACTCCTGGCAAAGTTGAGTTCTGGCATGGGATAAAAATTCTTGGACCATTCAGAAGGAAATCCCTGCCGATGGCACACCGTTGTCTGCACTCATCGCGGCAGCCAAGGTCAGGAATTGGCTATAACTACGAATGCAAGAGGGTCCTCATTTTATTTTTTAATACCTCATTTAGTAGGTTAATATTCTATGTTATTTTAGGCTGCTTTCTCTACACATCTGCCACCCAAGCTTGTACAGATGTTTTAGGATTCTTTAATCCTGACAAAGGACTTAGCGTTAAGGAAAAATGGGTTACGTAAAGATCCTTATCTCCTTAAGAAATAAAGCATGTTTTGGGCATATTGTGTACAAAACAAGACTAAAATAGAGGCAGAACATTCTGGGGCCACTTACCAGATGTCCAGGTTGGAGGACGTGGATCTGGCTTGCCTGCAGTTTTCCCGTCTGCCTCCCGGACCAGCGCTGCTGGGGGTCTCCGAGGCAGAGCGGCACCCAGCAGCAGCCTGGGACAGGCACTGCCGCGGGACGAGTAGGGTGTTTTTTGCAGGAGGCAAAACTACCAGCTCTGACATGGCATGGCGGAATTATTGAGCTCTTGTAACTTCCCACTAACAGCAGCCTCCCGGATTAGACGCAGGAGTTTTGCTTGGGAGAGGACTTTTCCCAGGACAGTGCCAGCTCAGGCTGATGCTTGCAGGAAAGGTCACCCCAAGCTATTCGCCTCTCCCAGCCCTGAGCTGCCGGAGGTTCCAGGATGATGTACAGTATTTCATCCCGTAAAATTGACGAAGTTCTCACACTCCTGGGATTGATCCAGCCCATGTAAATTACAAAAAGGAGTTGCAGTCCTCTGGGGTCTGAGGCAGAATATCAAAAGAGCATGGGCTCATGCTGCTTTAATTAAAACTTAGTTTAATTAAAAACCTTGAGAGCTTTATTAGACTCAGTAATTGATTTAATTTTCTTGTGGAATTCTATTACAAAACACTTCCAGCACGTTGGTTTTGGGATCCTGGCACTCCAGGACCATCCTCCTCCCCGAACAGCACCTTTGCCCGCTCCAAGGGGCAAAACACAAGCTGGGCCAGCCAAATCCCTGAGCCTCCCACAGCATTCCCACTCAGTGGGGCTCTGAGGGCAATTCCTGGCCTTAACAGGCAGCAGCCTGAAAGCTCCTACCCTTGTAAAATTAAGTCACTCCCTGTCTCCCAGCTAACAGGGCAGCCAAACCGATCTCCTCCAAAAAAGAGCTGGGGCGATAGCTGTATGTGACACTCGCGTGCTCAAACGCACTCTGATCTCTCAGAGGTGACATGAGAAACCCCCCGGGTTCTCTCTAGGGCTGTGCCTACTTTGGCACTCTTGGCTAACCATGTTTTTTGCAAACAGACTATTTGCAGGGTGAAGGTAGGAAGACCTAATCCACATCATGAAAGATCCTGCGGCAATTCCCAAAGGCGAGGGTGCCCGATGCCTCGTTATGCTACCCAGACGAGCTGGCACGCTAACATTTGGCCTTGCCAAATTCCCTTTTCGCTCCCAGCTCTGCTCTCCGTTTGCTGCCCTACACTAAAACGGGTGGCTCAGTGCTGGGGAGCTGCTGCCACGCTTCGCCCCAGCCTGGGCTGTATTTCTGTGGCAGAAAGGGCTGGCAGGGGGAATAGGTTTGTGAATCGCCCCAACACCACCTCTACAGCCATCTGGCCGTGGATGCTCTGGAGAGATGCCTGGTGTTAACGCCTTTCTGTCCAGGACACAGGGACTCAAACTGTAAAATAAGAATAATAAAAAAAATCCCACCACACAATGATTGCCTGATATATATTTATTTCATAACATCCAGAATTAATAGGATACAGGAGTTAAAGCAACCATGGCAACTGAATGCAGAAAGGGCTGTCCTTGTAAATAAATGAATTCATAAATAACTCACAAGTGCTGATATAAAAAGTCATGGGAATCTAATGCAATGCTAATGCAATTCAAGCCTTCCCTCTTTTACATGCAGTATTATAATATTAGGTGCGCCTTGCTTTGCTCTGTGCTACAAGTGTCATTCTTAAGATAATAGAACTTGCTAATTGTACCAGGAGCCAGGCTGTGATTGATGAGGGCTTTGGGTTTTTGTCTTCTCCATGTTCTTGCTTGCAAAATGTTGCACCATTAAGTTGCAGGCTGATCTGATGGTAACAAATTCAGGAAAGTTAGGGAGAAAGGAGCACGATTCACCCTGAGCAGGGTGCTGCCGGGGCACTGCCAGCCAGACGCAGCGTCTTTGACAAGACACTGCTATTAGTTGTGGATGTGTTTTGTCTTATAAATCCTTTGTTCCTTTTTTCTTGATCATTTTCATTGATATGGACGTTGCTGCTGTTGTGATGCTGGAATGTCATCCTCTCCTTTGCACTGCACAGTCTAAGCATAAGCAATGTCAGAGAGACTCCTGAAATGCATTAAGCACCAGAAGTTCCTCTCAAACCCTCGGCAAAGCATTTTTCTAAACGGAGCCCAAACCCTTCCTCCGACCCCTTGGGCAGCCAGTGCCCTGTGAAGACAGGGGCAAAACTCAGCGCTGCAAAAGGCACAGAAGGTGCAGGTTGCCCACCGCAGGTGAGAGTCTTTGTTCCATCCCCCAGCACCCAGAGGCGGAGGTGGCCCGGGGGCCCGCAGGGCCAGGGGCGATGCAGGGG
>NW_010554350.1:0-22498 GCF_000687285.1 Phaethon lepturus | reverse complement strand
ATTCGGACAACTCTGGTGGGAGAGCGAGGGGCAGGGATTTTCAGATCCAGCTCTCATCTAGAACAGAGCTGCGCATCAAACAAGGTGTGTTTGAACAACAGACTTTTCAAAAAACACAATGACCAGATTTGGGAAAACACAGGGGTTTTTGCCTGTGTTTTGCCTGTACTCCACCTAACTAAATTGTATCTGGTTAAAAAAAATAAACAGAAGTCAGCAACTTAACTGATGTTAGTAAAACATGCCCTAAAAAAGGCACAGTTAGCAGAAAAAAAAGTAGAAGTTACCCTAACTGCTTAGGACTTGCAGTCAATAGTGATATTCTTGTGTCAGCTTTTTTAAAAATAGCCCTCTATTTGTAGCCCAAACCAGCATACTACTTATACTCAGAAGCAGGCTGTGCACGTACTAATTTTCTCTCTCCAGTACTAATAAGCTCTGCAAAGATATGTTCTTGGCATAACCTTTTACTGTGGTTAGTTAAAAAATAACACCCCCCCTAGCAGCTTTTCAAATTCTGTGAACTGCTTTAAGAAAATCACGGACAGGTTTGCTTCAGGCTGTTAAAGTGCTAGCAGGAGGAGAGGGGGATGAAATGAAAGAGGAAAGCAAAGGCCAGCAGAAGCTGCTGCAGGAGTTAGTTAGGGAGTTAAGAGCATTTCTGAGATCCGAGAGCAGAAGTGTAACAGAGAAGGGTATTCTTGCCTATTGCTGCTTTTATTGTTTGGCGTGGGTGTGACACAGTTGCTTCCTGAGATGAAGTGCCAGCAATTGAAGAATTTTAATAGCCTGATGGAGGACGAAGCTTGGTGGTGGGTGGAATTTAGCCTCCACAGAAGCATACTGGAGTACACAGATGCTTTGGGGCAGTGTTTGCTGTAAGGTAAAAATCGGAACTGTTACCTCTAGGCTTCATCTGGTTTTGCCCGCTAGCACAACGTGACGGAGGAGTGGCTTGTGTAGTGCCTGCTCAGGCCCCACCGAAGGGCTCCTGCACCTCCCCTGGTCCTTCCTGCCCTCGGGGAGGGGGAGAAGCGGTTGCCACCCCAGAGCCTGGGGGGAAGCAGGGATGTGGCAGAAGCACCCTTGAAGAAGCAAGGAGAACTGGGTCTGGAATCTGGCACTGTCACTGCTGCTTTATGCAGCCAGAGGCAGTTTAGGACACGGATGATGTGCTGCTCTTGCTGCGAGATGGGTTTGGTCTTTACTTGGGGCATCCCCAGATGTTGTACCTGTGCTCCTTGCAGCGTAACTCACCCACCTTCTCTCAGACCTGTGGTATTGGCCTTTAAAATGTGGCTTTTTATCTTGGATCACTTGGACAAAAACAAATCGGGGAGCAATTGCATATGTTAGGGCAGAGGGGGTGGAAGACTAGGGCTGTAGAAGTCAAGTAGCTGGTGGTAGTAGCCTGGTAATACGGCTTAGCTGGAGCCAGGACCACAGAGCTGTGTCCCTGCTGACCCCTTCTGTGCTTTGTCCTCGCCTCTGTACATTGAGGCCAGCAACCCTTACCCACCATTCGTGAAGGGCTCTGGGAAACAAAGAGGAAGAGGCGTGTAAAAGTCCTAATGTTATTATTCACTGATACAACCTTTGGTCTCCATCAGCTATTTGCAGATGAGCGTTAAATGCCTTTATTTACTGAAGGCCGGTTGACACTGAGAAATGACTTGGTGCTGACCTGTGATTCACCCTCACCAGATGACAAACCGTTAAACACAACAACCTCTGCTTACGTGAAACACTGAGTAAATTAACTTGTACCTCGAGGCCATTTCCTAACATAATATGATTTCCGAACTCTGGCTTAGAAAATCTTGCTGAGGAGCCAGTGAACTATTCCCGCTGTTGATCTTTTATTTATTTCCAGGTGCTTACATGCAAGAGACTAAATTACTAATATCAACAAAGATATCACCTTAAATCAAATGTAAACCCATTTCTGCAACCTGCAGGTTAAGGGCTTGGATTCAGCTAGCAAACCTTGAAGCCAGGATGTCAAATGCCAGCCTTTGCACCACTGCTACATGCTTGAAGCTACCAGCCAATTTGTCTTGGCACTGAGACTGAAACTGCAATTTCCTCAGCAGCCCATGCAAACCCATGTGTGGTGGTCTCACCTCTCCTGCCTGTTCCTGCCTTCTCCTTGCACTAAAACCAGTACTTGGTGAACTTTCCATGAGCTGTTGTGGTGACTGAACTAAAAGCAAAACATCGAAATCTGTAGTCGTAAAAGGTCAGTCAGAAGGTGAGCTTCTAGGAGAAATACACAAATCTGTATGGATATCATCCATCAGATGAGTCCAGCATAGCAATCAAAGCAACCAGCTCAGTCTCCCTCTGAAGACTGTAACGAGACTGAAAGGGATCAAGATTTTTCAAGGGTCATAAACCTACTTTCCCCTCATAAATCCCATGCTACTTAAAATACAACTAAGGAAAATCTACTTTAGCCTAATCCTGTTTAAACCTAGTCTGACCTGGTCTCCCAGAAGCATTATCAAAGTCAAATGGTCCTGTGCACAAACCATTTCACAGGCTCCCTTGGGAACTCAGGGCACATTCATCATGTGCCCAACTTCTTGCTGACCTAGTAAAGTAAACTTCAATCTAATCTACGGTAAAAATGCTGTCCACTCAAGGAAAAGCCTCATCAGCAAATGAGGCAAGTTGGGCGGGTTTTAAAGGATATAGATATAAAAGTACACTATAGTAAAGAGTAGATAAACAGGAATGTGGAACAGTGAATTAAATTGCTTTTCTTTTCCTCAGTTCTGTACTACGGTGTTGGTGATATTACAGGTGAAGACTCACAGTGGGACTTCATCCTGTCTTGCTGTATTGCAAAATCACCAATCAGGCAAAAATATTAGAGAGAGGCACTATAGGTGTCCAAAGATGAAAGGTCTGAGCTGCAGGGAGCATTTCTCCACCTGCATGTTTTCCATGCAGCAGCTCAGCAAACACCTGGTGCTCCTAACACCTCTCTCACAAAAGAGTACACCAACAAGCTGATAAACGTCACCATCAAAATGCTTTCAGAAAACAAAATACATTAACTACATGTAAAGACCACTGTCAATGAAAGCTGAAAATAAAATCATCCAATAAAGAGAAATAAAAATACACATATCTAAATATGCCCAGCTAACATTTAATGACACTTTTCAGATACTGGATAAAGGGACTGAGATATCTACGGTTGCAGCGGGAAAACGAAGCTGAAAGAAAAGTTCTGCTGTGAGCAGGGCCCCATACTGAATCGTGGCTTCCGTTTATCCTCTAGGTCATGTTGCCTCCATTTATATTGATTTCATTATTGTACCATGAGAAGGAGCTATAGCAAGAACCTGGAAACAGATGACCTAGGAAGAGCAGGTTAAAAGCGACTTGTCAACGGGCTCACAGCCCTATCAAAACAACCTCAAAAACCTAAAAAAAAAACACCCCAAAAAAGCATTTTAAAGCTGTTGATTTTTCCCTAACAGCAAACCAAATAACGGTGAGGCTGGCTGGCTGTGGGTATTACGGATGAGAGTACAACCAATTCAGATGCAGCTACGTTTTGAAGTAGCTTAGCAAATGAAGCGGTGGACAGCTAAGGTGTCTTGAGTCCAGGTAGGTAAGTACATTCAGCTATTACGCAGTCAGTGACTCCAACTCTTTCCTTGGATTTAAATATTTTTCATAAGCATTGCAGCTTTGGTGGTTTATTTAGCAAACATGGCCCTGGTCTATCATGAAGGAAGGTTGTCTTACGCTGATATTCCGGCTGGTCTTATATAGAGGTGGTCACTTTGTAACTACAGTATATGACATAGAAAACATCAGGCTTGTGTTCAGTTGAATCCTTTGAGATATGGAATGTTAACTGGAAGAAAAATGAAAATTATGAAGGCACTTTATATTTTAGATATAAAATTCACTGATACATACAACCCCCTATACATACTAAAAAAATACATATAAAACAATTTAAAAAAGGAAACAAAATAAAGTAAGAACTTGCTCTACAATCACAGCAACATAATTGAGAAATGTTGTCACCTGTGTATGGATAAAAATTGTGTCACGCTGCAGTGGTAATCATTCAGCGTTAGAGGCAACCCAACAGGCAGTCGGAAGGGGGGGGGGGGCTCTGGAAATGCCTTTGCTTGGCATGGGCCATGGGTAACCTCACTGTGAAATGCCTGCAGAGAGGGAGGCACTTCACCTCACAACCCTCTCAGGTGTCCATATGGTCAGTTAAGTGCAAGACTTAATGTGCCTTGGGTCACGACTAACTACACAATATAGTCCACCCTGCATGCTTGTACTCAGGTGCAAGAGTAGATATAATTACCCTATTTATTTTTTATTTTCTCTCCATAATAAATAAACCTCGGTTTGTGAGAACCAGGCTTACTGCTACTTTGGAATAAATGCTGTGAGCTGGTTGTAGATACAAGGAGAAAAAAAGTAGGGCTACAAGGAGGTTTAGTAAAGACAGAGATATCTTAGGGGGCTTGAGCCGAAGTCACATTGAGAAACCCAACTTCCAACATTGCTACAATGCTGGCCACAGTTTACAGGAGAGAAACACACACTGAAATGAAATTGGCATTAAAAAAAAAAAATCTCTCATCTGCATGTTACCATCTAGTACAAAACGCAAGAGTGAGATACAGCTAATCATTTCAATAAACTACATTTCTTTTTTTTTTTAACAGTACAGGTTTGTATATACACAAATAAGAGTCAGGCCACAGTGCTTTGGGTTGCTATTGTAAGTGTTGATTCTTGCATTTATTTCAGTACTGCTACCTTTAGCAGTTTTACACCTCTGTTTTCATTTCCTTTTAAATCACTGGCTGCTGATACTCTGCTATTTTGCATCCCACATACCAAGACTTGCTTCTTCAGCTGAATTCAATTCTTTATACAAGTCAGAAATCTGACCCTTGGTTCACTTTTCGTTGTACTGATGTGCTCTTTCAAGCAGAAATGGTCTCTGTATTTTCTTCAGTCTAGCAGAAAAACCAACCCCAACCATGTTTCTTCTTTGGCCACCACTAAATTACTACTACAATGGGCAATTTAAAGGCTGAAGTACATCCTGTCTGCTGAAGTGTTCACAGTAGATTAAGGGGTAACTCAGGGCTGTGAAATGGCATTTAAAACTCTCTTCTGTTAGATATTGACCTCAGTGTAGTGATAACTAATCCTCACTGCACTCACAGAGCGAACTGTGCTCCTGGACTATGTTTTAACATTTCCACAGGTAGTCAGTCTCATTATTTTTCCAGCTCAGGTTTTCTAGCTGTTCCCCTCAGTTAACTGTTTGGGTTTGTCATTTATTAATGCTCATGGAATCCAGGTACTTTCAGGTATACCGCCAAAACCCTTTTTGTCTCCTGAATCGAGCACAGTCCATCAAATCTCCTGGGTGTTAAATTATGAAAAAGATCAAGGGAGTCACTGATAGGTCATTTGTGAGAAAATGCATTTTCATTGTTTGGCTGGCTGAGAAGCTAAGAAAACAAACATAAGGATCACACATCTATATAGAGAGCAAAGTTCCTTTTCTTACTGAATCATTGCTACTTAACACACCTGGATACCCGAAACAAAACTATTTCCTTATTTGCTGCACATTTCCTCCTTCAAGCATGTGCATCAGGTGATACTGTAGAGCTGTTTAGGAACACTGAGAAACTGACATGCATTTTGACTCATTATAGACACCAGACACGAGTCAAATCCTTACTAAATATCCTTTGAGTGACTAAGAAACATGCCATTACAATAATGACCTTCCAAAACACATGACAGAGTAACTGGTTATCAGAAGTGTGTTTTCAAAGGGAAGTACGGAATGATAGCCAGGGCTTCTTGACGCCATGGCATCCTTATGCATCACAACCAACCAAGTCATCTGGCAGCTCATCAGCCTGACAGAAAGAGGTTGGAAACACCACATGAAGCTTGTCATTATACTCCAAATTTCAGGTTTAACAGTAACAGCTGTCAGTAAATTTCCACAGAACCCTTGCACAACTGTAACACTAGCCAGACAAGTATTTCACAGATTGAAGATTACCAAACAGCTTTTAGTCACATACCTACTTTCATTTACTCATGTGTTTGTATGTTCCTTTTCGTTCCCTAACTAAAAAAAAGTCCCCATCATCTGGTAAACTTGTTCAGGACAGAGGACGACTCTTCCCAGAACAGTGTGTTTATGTGTAAGTTAAGAATATCTCAGTCCAACAGCCAAACATTAAATGACGATCAGTGTCATGTGAAACGATCACATTTCTTTCTTGGAAGATAGGTATACTATTCGTAGATGTTTGTCACTTTAAACTGAAAGAAGAAATGACAGCAGCTTTATGAATAGCCTGTGTTTAGACATTACAGAATACCTACTCTTTTTCTCAAAGCATTTTAATGCCACTGTATTAAAACTGAATGTGACTGGCAGTGCTGGTGGAAGTTAGCCATTTATTTTAAGAACATATACCAGTCTCCACATCAGGTGACAGAGTAGGATCTGAAAGACTCTCCACCTACATTCTTACTCTTTGCCAAGGAAGATGTACCAGTGTTTGTACCCAAGTTTAAATACTCTGCCCCCCACCTTTGTCAATACCTGCTCTTTTAAATAACCTTCCCCTCCTTTCAGTGCTTACTGAGCCTCAGCAGAATTAGGGCTTCTGAATGATTATAGACGCTATAGAAATTATTACTAGAGTACAGATTCATACCCCACCTGTGGGCAATTTACACCTGATAAAGTTCATGCTTTCACAGCACAATGGGAGTTTTTTCATTCCATACCTTCCTCCACAGATCTACTGAGATCAATTATTTCAACACAACATTCCCAAGCACAGCCTTTGTTCAGGTGCAGAAGTGAAGCAGGCAGTGAGATTTAGAGTACCATTAATCATTAACCACCAGTATCACTACTATTACCTGTCCTAAAACACTCTAGCCCCAACAGTATCAAAACATTTTCCTTACATATGCAGTGAGAGTCTTCCCACGTTCAAAAGTAAAAAAAAAAAACCCGCATTTTATGCTGCAGAGGAACAGCTGATTTTGCTTTAACACAAAAGGTAACAAAATGATAATCGTGGAACTGCTTTAAAGCACCAAAATTAAGTCAAAAAATTCATCCTGGAAAATGAAGTCAGGGGGCATGCCTGTGGTCCCTTATTGGAGGTAAATACAGTGGCTGTGTTAGTAACTTATCACATGAGCATCAGCTGACTGGTGGGATGCACATTATCCTGATTATTTCTGATAAACAATTTTTATGCATTATCCAGCAGTGAATGTATCTTCCTCCAAGGCAAGATATGCTCTATGCTCTGTCCTTCTCCTTGGGAAGGATAAATCAGGCATATATAACATCAGTATTTGGATGGTGTCCCTGACAGTAACTCCACCGGCACACCTGAGCAAAGATGTGGCCAGAATGGTGTAGTCTGTGTACTGGCTCTATGACAACAGATCCATTGGGAATTAAGTTCTGTAGGCAAAAGAAAAAGCCTTTGAAGTTAATTGCTTTCTTTAGCTCCCTTTAAGCACATTGGTGTTTGCTGGCATTTTTGTCAGGCCATCAAGTAGTTATCTGTATTCTAACTGCTCATGCAAGTTATCTTAAAAGAAGTTGGTATATCCAAATATGAAATAAGGACATAGGCAGGCTTAAGCATTAAGATGACACCTATAAGAACTTAGTACTGATTTTGCACCTCAACCTCTACAAGGTCACCAACAGGTTAGCAAGTTTAGCAATAACTAACACCAATAAACTATCACAAAAGCAACTATTTAATTCTGTACATGATTTTTATTATTTACATAATACAACATAGCATAGATGTTGTGTAGCATGATTATGTGTAATACATAAATATGAACTATCTGTACACATTTTCATTTCTAGTAACTCAGAATAACAAAGTGAGAAGCAAAAACCTGGTGCTTTTAATAATGAAGAAAAAATTGAGACTGAACAGTGCAATAGAAACAAGGTCAGGAGCAGCTCCTTGTGTACATGTGTAACTATTTACAGATGAGAACAGGCATTAACCACAACACTAGTCTAAACTGTACTTGTGTATATAAAAAAACCCCACAGGTCTCATACATCACAAAAACCCCTTCCAGTATAACACAAAAGTGATATTACCAGACAAGCATCAGTGAAGTATACTGCCTTTTCTAGAGTTGTTATTGTACAATGCTGTAGATAATGCAGCCCATGCAATACACCCAAGAACACTACAGTCCCTACACCCAAGTACAATTGAAAGTGATAAAGCAGTCCTCCAAGAATGGTTCCAGCTATCACGTAAGTCTACAGCAGCCATTTTGGGTATGGTCTTCCATGCAGAATGGTGCAACTGTTACACTTAACACTAGTAAAAATTAACTCCTAATGTCCTTTTGAACCGAGAACACACAGAACGTAAGTAGTATATGAATAAACTGCCCTAAGGCTTCAACTAAGACACATGTTGCCTGCTAGAGCTGCTGCGGTGTGTCTAAAGATGCATGTAACTCTTCCGGTAAGCCAACATTACAATATTTTGTTATACAATGTTTTCAGCTACACAAAAATCAGACAACTCTGTTGAAGGCCAGTTCATAAGTTCCTAGCAGGACATTTCCTTTGGGAACCTATTTTCACAATTCTAAAGTTGACGTAATCGTTTCCAAAACAGTTTACTTCTCATATGCATCTAATTTCTTTCATTTTTTTTTCAGTGCAATTGGTAAGTGACTTAAATATGGCACCAACACATCTTACTGGGATGGACCCCTCTACATAGCTTACATGGTGCTGGAAAACAATGGACTGTGGAAACTAAAATTAGAATGAGATTTTAAATGATAGAAGTAGACTGCCAATCTTTTTGATGTATCCTTCTCTAAAACAGACACAAAACACTAGCCAAAGATTATATACCTTACATATCTCAAAAGGCAGATCTGCTGCAAACATGCAGATAGCATACATCTGTTTGGCACGTGTAAACTAGAGAGTCTGTCCTCAATGCATGTGTATTCCTGTGCAGGTTCGTGATCATCCAATTACATTCTGGGGAGGGCATATATATTTTCAAGGGCTGTATCTATCCAATTCTGCCTGTAACAAATACCCAAACATTCTGAAATATCCGTAAGACAGACAAGACTAGAAGTAAAACTTTGGAGAATAAAGGATAATGGCCATGCACCTGCTCTTTCATGTTTTCCTAGATTATATTAAAAAGAAAACAGTAAGTCAGACAGTCTCTCCACAAGCAGGTTAGTTTATATTCTCTGGATTTTTTCAGCCACCACAACTGGATTCTCTTTCCTGATTTTTGCTGCAGCTTCTGCTTTGTAATCATACGGGCAGTTATGCTTGTCAGAGTAACGGTGAAGTCCACAAAATAAGTTTCCACATCGGCAGTCAAATCCTGTACATAGAAAAAGCAGCAACATCACTAGGAAGCTTCATATTTAACTAAGTTAAAGGCTCAGTCACTACAATGGAGGTATGTTTTGTCTACTCTGACATATTGAATAGAGAAATGAACAGCTGTAATAAGTTGTTTGGATTCTGAAGAAGCAAGTTTAACAATACAGATATCTCATATCAAGTTTAACCTAGCAAGAGGCAACTGATCATACAGATCTGTTCAAAATTGACAAAGTGTTCTCATACCTGTAAGGCCAACCTTCTTTCTGCACATGAAACATCTGTTTTTCTTTGGTTTGGGCAGTTCAGGAGCTCTCTCTTCACTCTGCGAAGCACTAGGCTGAGAAACTGATGGGCTTGGTTGAGTAACAACTGTTAAAGCAGACAAAAGAAATAAAGGTTAGGTTTCCTTTTCTTGACTTCACTAGCCATTCATTAGCATGCATCTATTTCTTAAGGATTAATTCCCCCTACTATGATACTGGTGTTTATTGTCTGAAGTACTACATAGACTAGTCTACGAAAATGTAAGTCAGGAATAGGAATTTTTAGGTACTCTGTTCTTCCTCTACACAACACAATCAGATCTTCCGCACAGTTTCACTAGCTAGAAAATATAAGGCACTTATTCATTACTCCTACACACATGTTAAGGGCTTGGAAAGCACACCAGAAGTTCCATGTACACATTCAATATTTTAAAAATAATATGATCAATAACATTTAATCAAAAATAATATAGTCACAGCTGAAGTTGCTGAACAGAAGGGATACCTGCAGAGAATGTAACTAATAGGAACATATTTTAGAAACAGATGAAATTCAGTAATGTGTTACTATCATAGTACTGGGTTACTCTGCCACTACACTTGTGACATCAGATGCCTAAAACAGTTCATCAAGACAGCAGATAGCAAGCCACTGATTGTATGAGATCCAGAACAGAGCTACAAAACACACGCAGTTCAAAAGAACTCTCATGCTTGGTATTTTCAGTAATTTAGTGAACCAAATACAGATTTACATTGAATTACTGTATTTCTGCACTGTATTCAGCTTTAGTGTTCAAGGAGGTATAGTCAAAATGACTAATTTTTCAATTGCCTCTGTCATGAACACTTTCAGACAAACTTTTTGTCAACTTTTACTTAAGTTCTCTGAAGGATAAAAATCCTCCCTTTTGGGGAACTTTTGTGAACCCGTTCATCTTGTTGAAAAAAGTATTTCTTTCCATCAAATGCACTTTTAAAAATATTGTCCTTACATCCAACCTGGAACAGGGGAAAGCTGAGAAAGGTGTGTTTGTACACAAATAACATCTGCTCCCGGTACTGCTGGAAGTGTTAAAAAAAATGTATGATGACACCTATTGTTTTAAAATAGAACAAACTACAAAATGCAGTCTGTACTCTTCATACTTCATGTTTTTTAAACTGGCATTTGCACTACCATATTCATAGGTATTCTAAAAACCAGCTCACTATTGCCACTAGCACCTAAAAAGCCTCACAATTCACTGTACAATATGACAGCCCCTAGTCAGGACTTCATAATCTGAACAAGATGACAAGCTGTCAGAGGTAACAAGGAACCTCCAGTGCTGATCACCAAAAAATTCTGTGCAGTAAAATAATGGTGGCTCGTATTTTCATATACTTTACTTACACATTATAGCAACAGTCCTAATGAACAACTAAAGCCATTTACTACCTTTATTTTTTTGTCACCTTGCATAGATCTTTTCCTAAAAAATTTGGGAAATTCACTGTTAGTGCTCTTTTGCCAAGTCTGAAGGATAAGAAAAGCGTTACAGCACTAGTACTACAGTTGCTACTTTTTGGAGTAATTCATGCTGCTGATTTCGTTTTTTTTTGAGAAAACAATTTCTTTGTCTTGATTATTAACATTTTCTAGATGAACAGATATGTGTAAACCTGTTGGATACTATGCACCTTGGCTAACAGCCATCAGCTATGGCCTTAAAAAAAGATGACCAAACACCTCCCAAAAAGCATGGTCAAACTCCTTTCATATTTGTTATATTGCTAATTTGTTTAAAAATTTAATGCTAGTCATAAGCCATGGCAGATAAAAACAGGAATCAGAAGTGCTCACACACTTTGCAATTTGGTGTATAGCTAGTCAGGGGGAAGCTTCATCTGCATCAGAACCACCTTATAAATATGAGCCCCAGGAACATGCATGCTGTTTCAATCAGATGCAGAAGAAAATGCAGAAGGAGGGGCAAATCAATGGTGACCTACATAATTAAAATCAGTCACAACTGAGAAGAGCACTAAGAGAAAATGAAAACAAGAAAAGGAGCAACATTTATCACTGCCTAACATGCCAACAAAGAAGCAACTTCTCAGGAATCAACAGGCCGAAGAGACAGCCCAGTAGATCACTCTACCACAAAACAAAGATGCTGAGAGCAAACCCATCTAAGGGAAAATGTTACCAACTACCAGAGGTATACTTCCTTCTTTGCATAAAGCAACTGTGGCAACTGGCAGCCCAGGAACTGAAAAGTGATAAAGGTGTGCCTCTATACTTTCTTAGGATCATTTCCTGAAAGGGCTGTTGAACAGGATCCTTCCCCCACAACCAAAACATGTTGCAAGAAGGAAGAGCAGTACACAACTCGCAGTAACGGGCACTAAAAGGTCCCAAGACAAGATGGAACATAACACCCTAAATCCAAATTAAAATTTTCAATTTATTACTCTCCATGAATAAAGGATTCTCCTATTCTTCTACACCAGCAGAGTTAAGTCTGATGACTTTTATCTGACTTAACTGACTTTTTATCATGTTAAACTTCTATAAATGTGTTTCTAAGTAATGGCTAGGACAGAGGCAAAGCTGCCCAGCATAGTCCTTACTTAAAGCTCAGAACAGAAGTCCTTTCTCTTCAACCTGTGGTTCAGGTGAAAAATACTGTAAATTGTTCTGCTAAGACATCAGGAGCCAATATAAATGTCAGATACTATCCTGACAAGTGCTTGTCACAAAACGCTTCCTTCAGCACAGAAGCCAAATCCAGCCGGGCAAGTGCAATTCCAGTCCTCAATATACTGAGTTCACTTTATGCTAGAAATCAGTGTTAATTATCAGGCAAAGTGCTCTAAATGATTACGGTATGTTCACCATGGAATGAGTAACTGAACAAATGCTGAAAGTTGGAAAATGGTTGGTTACTGGTATCTGCAGACCTGCTTCCCCAGTAACAGTGTTCAGATGAAGCAAACTACTAGAACAGGTTTTATCACTTTAAGAGAGTTTCTGTTGGCATATAACTCCCTCTATCACCTTGGTCATTTCCCTTCAACTTTTGGCTCAAGAGGTTACCTGATGAGGTTTACTTCAATTTTACCAGACCCGTTCTTCTATTACCAAGCGCCAAAAAAAAAAAAAGACCAAAACTCAAAACTTAGGAGCAACAGATTTTCAGAACTGGGAAGGCCTTTATTAACTATTATTTCGGTCTGAAATGATCTGTCAGCCCTGTAAGATCCATTACCATCACACACAAGGAAGATTATCACCAATCTGCTAGGATAATAAAGATTAACATAACCCTAGTATGAGAGAGGTGCCTGAAAAAAAAAAAATACAGACATTGCATCATGAATTTGGGAAAATTTCCTTCATGTGTAGTCCGAAAATAAGACGCATCTTTACAAAAAACCATGTGGGACCAGCAAGGCTGCTGGTGACAGAAGTTAGCCACATGCCACAGCATGACAGTTATTCAACCTATATGCAGAAAGGTCCTACAAACAGGAGAACAAAGTTCTTCTCAGAGCCCAAAGTATTAAGCCACAGTGACTATGTGGGACTGTCACTAAAAATTAAAAACAACTCCAAGAATGGGATTTTCAAAATCGACAGTAGTTTTCCTTATATAAATGAGTATGGCTGCTGCAAAAGACTGTCTACTATAGCTGTTTTCACATTGAGATTTCATACCTGAAAGGAATGAATCCAATGTTTCAGTTGAACAAAACCTGATGAAAATAAAGCAGTATTACTTTTTAACCCTCCTCATACCAAAAAATAAAAAGAGGTACTGAAGTAACACCAGGAAGTTTTTAGAAGCTTCTCTGACTAAACAAAAGTTAACCAAAAGTAAGATCCTAGAAGCTTAAACTGCATGACTTTCACAGTACTGGTGTTGTCCCAAATACACGTTCTTCCACCCAGTGCTGAGTGAGCCAAAGCACACACAGAGTTGAGATATTTGCTTTTATCCCAAATCTGCATAGAGTTGGGTGCCAGGTGGTAGGGCCACAAAGATAGCACAGCTCTAATACACTGAAAAATGTAAGCATTCTGAGCAAGAGTTATCAATATTTTTTGAAAGTTGCTCAGTCACCCTTATTCCCATTAGTTCCCACAAACCCATCTCCACTTAAAGTCACAGCATCCTTCTGTTTTACTGCACACGGTCAGTGAGGAAGGGGCTTCTTATATTAAGGGGCTTTCCTCACATGAGGGCAGGTTTCTATTATGCCAGTTTTATATTAATTAGATGTTAATGAGGATAGTTCACTCAAAGTTCAGTAGCTGCACTCCTTTTGTGGTTATCTTGTTCCTTCCCTCAAGGTTGAAGCCTTGTTAACTACTCAGAGACTAAACAATACCATCAGCTTCATACCTCACATACCTTCAAACACTAGTAAGTGGTAAACAAAGTGGAGCAAAACCTTGAAAGCATAAAAATAATTGGTGTAAACGTTTTGACTTGATGGAGCTAATCCCCAACTCCCACCACAGAAGAACTGGAAAAGTTAAAACAAGAGAGAAAAAAGGTAAAGTCAAAAGTCATCAGATATACAGTAGACTGCACTTCTGCATTACCACAGCAGAAAACTACTACAGACTGTGCAATCCTTATATTGCATATTAACACAATGGACTTGTATACAAAACTTTAGTCTGAAAAAATGGACAGTACTTATTATGCTTCATCAAGCTTCCTGAGTGTGCCAACCCAGGTGCCCATAATGAAAGGCTGCAGAATAAACTTCCATCACATTTAATTTTATGGCAAAGAAAGGGAATAGAAGTGTTCTGCAGCATGCACATCTCCTACATGCTCAACTGACAGGCGTATTGAATATCTGTACTGTTATGTTAATACAATGTACAGATATCCCAGTTTCAGTATCAGACAGAAATATGGTTTCGTTTGGTCACCATGAAGATGATGTCTGTGGTATGCTTCTGTTGCAACTGCCTACAGAGAGCAACATAGTTAAAATGCTATAGCCATGTGTGAAAACAAGTGAGAATTAACAATGCACTAATTAGAACAAGATCTAAGGAATACCACGTAGTTACCATCTTGAGCCTGCCCATCTCATAAGCTAGCTGTCTACTCGGCATACTACTTACAACATTACCTGCAACACACTGTACATATCACTGATAAAACACACTGGTCCTACCTACAATATAAGTTAAGGTTACCCATACTAACAGGGTCTCAACCTGAATGCAGGATAGCTGTAAAGTAACTCAAATCACACTGGCTTGGTAGAAAGCCAAGAGACAAATGAGCTAACCACCATTGCCTGCTGTCTTCTGAAGCTGACTACTTCAGGAACAGAAAGGGTAAGCTACAACATGGATGGAATTATACAGTACATTAACAGTATTTGGGTATGTTTTTTAAATACGCAGTTTACACAAGACCATAATCAGTTCAGTTTCTGTTCACTTTCTTTATAAGCAGTACTACTCTGCAGCTGTGGCTTCACAAGATAATAGCTAGTAACACTACTCCCTAAAACAGAGCTATTATTGGGTTTAACACACAACCCCTCAAAAAAGAAAACCCAAGCCTCTTACACACATGCCAATACTAATTACATCTGGAAACACTGACAGACCTGACTGGGAGGCTCATCATTCAACAAGGTAATGACCTACAAAAGTGCAAGAAAATGCTAAAAGTATGCTGTAACTTGAAACAATATGATTGTTTGAACACTTTTTTTGTAACAGTTTATTTTTAGTGGTTACTATGTAAGACAATTCTTTCTTGTACAGATCTTTTATTTCCATTTGAATACCTGCTTAAAAACACACACAATTTTTTTTTTTAAGGAAAGGCTACACTATGCCTTACCAACTTGGTAGATATATTGTTCTAATAGTGTAACACAAAGAAAAGAAAGCAGTTTTCCAGGTTTGCATTTAATTCCTGCAACTCAGCACAGCAAAAAAGCAACTATGAATCATATTTCTGGAATCCTTTGGTTATAGTCTGACTTTGGTCAAGATTGTATTAGAAATCAATCCTTAGTAAGAAGTGTAAAAGCTTATCAAAATCTTATAAAAAGTATTTTTAAATACTGCCCACTTATGAATGAGTTTGGACATAAAGACCTTTAGATTTCTGACTTATGAGCAGTCCAGACAACTGCACTCAACACATGCCACTGTTCAATTAGAAAATTGCAATAAACCAGTAAGTTGAACTAAGAAATTAGACATGTGAATTACAACCAAGTCAGTTACAGCTATCATGCCTTTCTTCCTTCAAATGCTAAGATACAATTAATTGTCTTAGCATTGGATTGACTTTGAATCAGAATCCAGGTTTCCAACCTGTGGTTGGAAAGAGGTAAAAAAAAAAAATCAAGAAAAATAAGGCTGTTAAGCTTCATTGTTTCATTTTTCTTAACTCCACCACCTTCAAGGCAGTTGCTTCAATTCCAACAGCAAACAAGTATAATTTTATGCTACAGGCTGCTAAAAAAAATAATCAGTTGACCAGATGTAATTCTATTTTTAACTTTATGGCTTGTAAGGGAAATATCCAAAATTTCATTTGCTAGTAAAAATCTGGCAGAAGAGAATGTGACTTCATACTGTGGAAGACATTAAAAGGAGAGCAGGCTACTTTGCTTGAAGGCTGCACTGTTTGTTCATGATCTGTTACTATCTGATAGATGGCTATGAAATATGATATACGGAATATGAAATATGGAATATGATATATGGAATATGATAGATGGCTATGAAATAGCCACCTATGCTAGGGTCAGACTGTGCTTACAACTGGATTGGGTTTCCATTAGCAAATCCTTGACTGTGGCATTATCTTAAACCTCATAGAAAGTATTAGCTTTTTGAGATGTAAATTGTTTACCATTGTTCCAGTTACTCCTGGAAAGACCAAAACATAGTGGATACTGCTGAAAAAAGGAAGAGAAGAAAAATGCAACTAGTCCAGACATGACAGGGATTTTTATAAAAAGTCTAGGCCAGTTTCTCTTGCCTGCTAGACAAAGATCAGTGTACCACTGAACACAGCCAACACTTGATGTCCAACAAACCCTAAGAATAGTATATAAGGACACTATCCTATGCTGTCTACAACCTGTGCCCAAATGTAACACTTAAAAGGGAACTCTTATGTTACAGCAGCTGAGGCTGTCTCACAAATTTACAGGTATGTAGTCAGGAAGGCAGTTTTGTTCCACAAGTTTCTTCCAGATACATTTAAGTACTCTGGGAGTTTTTTTTCCAGTGGTCTCTATACAAGCTTGTGATAACTTGTACTGGTTTCAACCTGCAAGATTATTTACAGCAATACATAAGCATCTTGAGCCGTTTTGGAATTTTTCCCTATTCTAACCAATAGTGCTGTGTGATACTACCTGTCATGCAGTTGACTCACAGCACCTGAAAAATAGGTAATACGTCAGCAATTAATGAAGAGTGTCCTTTACACCTGGCAAAATGAGAAATTCCTACTGGCACTCTAATATTAAACAGTAAAGTCAGGTATTACTTCACCACTGCTACCATTTTATATATTCCTCTTTCCTCCTTTCCACATTTCACGTAAGAATTCATAACAAAGCAAGATGGATTTAGAAATATTGTAGCGAAGTCTAAACTATTTCTCAGTTACATACAGAAAGCCTCTTCAGGTGACATCAGTTATGGGAAGTTAACACTTGCAAAAATCTCCTCAGTCTATACATAATGAAAAACCTAATACATTGTGTAACTACTTCAGTTCATGCCAGATTCTTGACTTAGCATGACTTATTGCAAACAGCAAAATCCTCTGTACAAATATTGAGCAAAGAGATATCAGGTGTTAGAGCAGCCTTTGCTGGCAAAGATGTATCTAGATAAAAATGGCTTCTATACAGTGCTGAGTAGCATCTTCTGCTATTTACACCTCACTGACTTCAGAACCGAAAAAATGAATTTTATCTTCAGCTTGAGTGAACAGACTTTCTACTGAACATCAGCTTTTAGTGTTTCAGAGCTGTTAGATTAAATAAAAAAGTGTGGATATGTACAAGTATCTACAAGTGTGTTAAGATACCCATCTGAACAAACTGGTACTAATTCAATCACTCACTAGCTGCACTAGGTGCCCCTTCCTGCCTCTCTCCAAGAGACAGTTTACATTTTAAAGTTTAACTACTGCAGCTACAACCTTCCAATACAAGAATAAAACTTTTAAATTGAAAAATCACACCCAGCAATTAAGGCTGCAGAACAATGCTTCGGTTATATCTGATTACTCTATTTCAAGAACCCCAAATAGCTTTTGTTAGTATTTAAACCATGTATTCCCACCCCACCACAGCATCACTCCTCAGAAGTGCTCCCTCAGTAAGTTTGCAGATGACACCAAGTTGGGAAGGAGTGCTGATTTGCTCAAGGGCAGGAAAGCTCTGCAGAGGGATCTGGACAGGCTGGGTTGATGGGCCAAGATCAACTGTATGAGGTTCAACAAGGCCAAGTGCCGGGTCCGGCACCTGGGTCACAACAACCCCATGCAATGCTACAGGCTTGGTGAGGAGTAGTTGGAGTGGCCCAGTGGAAAAGGACCTCGGGATGCTGGTCGACAGCCAGCTGCATGAGCCAGCAGTGTGCCCAGGTGGCCAACAGCATCCTGGCCTGTATCAGCAATAGTGTGGCCAGCAGGAGTAAGGAAGTGATTGTACCCCTGTACTCTGCACTGGTGAGGCCGCATCTCAAACGTTGTGTTCAGGTTTTGCCATCTTGCTACAAGAGGGACACTGAGTTGCTGGAGCATGTCTAGGGAAGGGCAAGGAAGCTGTTGAGGGGTCTGGAGAACAAGTCCTACAAAGGGCGGCTGAGGGAACTGTGGTTGTTCAGTCTGGAGAAGAGGAGGTTGAAGTGAGACCATATCACTCTCTACAAATACCTGAAAGGGAGTTGTGGTGAAGTGGGTGTTGGTATCTTCTCCCAAGTAACGAGTGATAGGACAAGAGGAAATGGCCTCAAGTTGCACCAGGGGAGGTTTAGACTAGATATAAGGAAAAGTTTCTTTATAGAGAGAGTGGTCAAACATTGGAACAGGCTGCCCAGGGAGGTGGTGGAGTCACCATCACTGGAAGTATTCAAAAAACATGTAGACATGGCACTTGGGGACATGGTTTAGCGGGCATGATGGTGTTGGGTTGACAGTTGGACTTGATGATCTTAAAGGTCTTTTCCAACCTTAATGATTCTGTGACTCAGAGTCAGCTGGAATTGTACTGCTAAGTAATACACAGAAACCTCAACACTGACTTCAAAACTGAACACCTTGCTCAAATGCAATTGTAGAGTGCCTTAATTTTTAAGTTTTTGAGCCAAAATCACCCTCACAGGCATCAATTTTTTTAGAACATTGAACATGCATCTCAAACTCTACTGTGGCACTAGTCCTTTTTCTTGATTCCAATGAGAGATTACTCCAAAAGCATCCTGAACAATCATCTTAACAGTTCCTCTAGATCATCACCACAACAGGAGATGTCTACTTAGAAAGTCACCAATTGTACCCAGAGTTACTCTGCAAACATACCTGGCTCAGTCTCTGTTTTCGGTGTTACTTTTTCCTCTCTTGAAATGCTCATTTCTGTCATTTGCTGTGTTACAGGCAAAGAGGCAACAGGCACATTTCTGTTTAAGTACAATGAAACACATAATTTACATTAGTTTTGCATTCATAATAAAAGCTTAAACTGTCCAGACCCATTAATACAAATTGAACAAAATTTGTTCAATTACTACTGATACACATTCCTGACCTCTGCTTCTACTGTCTTCAAAACCCATTTTTTCCTCTATTTTAGTTTCCCTAGAAGAAACCAGGCAAATATTTCTCCAGATAAATAAAAAGCGTATTTTAAACGGAGGAGTCCAACACCAAATATTTTAATCAGTTCTCATTTAAATAGATTCAGAAAGCACTGCCACGTAGACTGTCCCTTTTTCCTCTGCAGAAACTCACTGCAATTGCTGTAGGCCTTCAACTTGCTGCACACTCACAGCTCATTCAAACCTCAAAGTAATACCTTCATCTTACCTTGATTTTTCAGATGTGCTGCCAGCAGCACCTTCACAGTTGTTTAAGCTAGTGTCTGATCTCTGTACAGATGCAGAGTCTGAGGTAGGGCTGTTTGAACCACTGGCTGTTCCTATGTAAGAAGAATTTGACAATTAGTTATTCACAAATTGTAGAATACATGTTAGACAAATAGGCTTGCATGCAGCTATGAACTCTCTGCATACAATCCTCTCTGCTGCTGCATATTACCTCTTAAAGACAGGCTACGCTGCTAACAACCAAAATACAGAGACTGTATAAGAATATGGCAACAGAGGAGGCTAAGTGGGAAAAACCAAGTTATGGTTGAATGCCAAGTGGACCAGAACACATTACAGATAAAAACACATTTCTGTGTACTGTGATTTAAAGTCGTATTCTTTTTGATAAGTCACTGTTTTAATGCACACGTCTCCAAAATTCTCCTGAAAAATAAAAAATGTTCTGGGATTCCTTGTCATCTTCTGTATATTATATTTTAAAAAAAGTAAAAAAACTACAACACCTACACACCCTTACCCATTGGGCTGATTCTATCACTATTCTGCTGTCGCTGAAGATGCTCTTTGTAGCAAACGGAACACATCCCATTTGTCCTAGGGTTTCCATAAAATCCACATCCTGTACTACACAGCATGGGCCCTGGGGTCTGGTTTGTCTCCTGAGTCATCTCGATGCTGTAAATAAAACCAAGAACTGCATTAGGAGCTGGCATGTCACCAAAAGCAATTACAGGGTTATAGAATTAAAGTATGTCTGCTCACCCAGCCCCCCAAACTGATATCAGCATTCTTAAAGAGGCTTATATGGATGTTAATATACCATTCAATACTGCAACTGTATTGCCAAGTAACATCGTTATGAACCTTTAAGAGAAGAAAAAGTGTCATCATACTAATAGTGAGTCATAAAGTACTTGTTGAGCACTGAGCTGTGCATGCAGGTTATGACCAAATTCAATCTGACAGCCAAAAAAGCCCTTTATTACCAACCTCTGAGCACTAACAGGGATATGCAGAGTATACAAGACCACGTTCACATCTACTAAACAGTTCTGGCAAATAACAGCTTATTTCCCCCCCAACTCCAGCAGAAAAGCCCCACTTTCAGTAGTGCTGATTTTGCATCATTTTGATGCTAATTCCACTATTAGGAGTTCCTACTCTCACAATACATTTGTCGAAGAAAACAATAAAAATCCCTGAAGTATTGGCAGCAGCCATTTCAAGTCTGTGTTCTTACCTTTAGAAGGAGTGTCCAGAACACCCCTCAAATTGATTATGAAACCTGATACAGAGTACTAACTGGCAACAACATGTTTAAAACGGGCCCTTCAACTGAGAATCTAAAGAGCGTTTCTGAAATAAGTTTAGACCAGGTTTTACTCTCCCAAGAGAAATAAAATAAACAACTGCAAACTGTTGAATGTGTTCTATTACACAGCCTACAGATTAAAAAAAGAGCCAGTTAAATCTCTTGTCTTAATATACAGCAAGATTTCTGAGCCTGCCAGAGGCAGACAATGCTAACTCTCTGCCAGGAACTACAGAAGTTAGGAATAAAAATATTTCACCTTCACTGCTGGTTAACCTCTGCAAAGCAAGGTTAGTAGAAAAACTGAACAGCAACCAAATCCTTGATCCCCAAGGGCAATAAAACTGGAACACAGTAATCAAGCAATCTGCTACAAATTGAGGACACGTAAGAATATTGCACTTGTCCTCGCAAAGTTTAGATTTAGTAGCTACAAGCATTGTACATAGCACCTGGAGACATTTTAGTGTCATCTCTAGATTGCTGTCCCCCTATTCAGGAACAGAATAAGAGATTTGACTGCTGTCAGAGTCACAAGCTCATGCTTGTGAGAAGTCAAAACATCAACAGCAAATTCATTACAGTGTACAGAGAAACACTTCTTTTAATTAAGAAATCCCACACTGCAAGTAGTAAACTTATGTTCCACTACTATGACAACCACAACTGACAGCTGCCTTTGTCCAGTTAAACTAGATTCCTGGGATCAAAGTAAACAGAGCAGGAGAAAGTAAACAAGCAAAATTCACCTGCTAGCCTGCTGATGGTCACAGGACCTCATTTTCCAGGTGTAAATAGTTGCATTATTTATGTCTTTATAATACCTTCACAATATAAATAGTTTTCTTTCAAGACTGCGAAACATCTTCACACTTACTCTGATAGTTTTACAGCCATACATACCAGTCAAGGGAGTCAGAAGAAACCATGACCCACCTAAAGAAACCTAAAAAATTATCTTGTCATCTATATTGTAGGCCTGTGTCTACACAGTAGAGACCGTACTTCTGCCCTTTTATTGAGCAGGTAAGCTCGAAGGGCTATCGAACACGCTGCCACCACCGACCTCAACTGCCTTGCTCCACTTCTAAATCAGCGTGAGGTGAACACGTTTCACCGCTTACTAAACCCAGCTTTAGGTGCTAATTGCTGGTATTCTCCTACTACAAACCAGAGCCTCCGCAGCGCCCCGTCAGCACACGCTCCCACCGCCCGAAACGCACGCCCCTAACCGAAAGGTCAAACCGTTGTTACCCGACCCTCGGGCAGCCGCGTTTTTCCAGGCCCGGGAAGGTGCCCCCCGGGCGTCACCCGTGCTTCTGCTAGAGGCGCCTACCGCCGGC
>NW_010554349.1:1223-1710 GCF_000687285.1 Phaethon lepturus | reverse complement strand
CGGAGGCAGCAGCACGGGCTGGGGCCAGCACTTCTCCACCAGCTTCCGTTTCTCCCACCGTGTCTCCCAGGCAGGCTGCCTGTGCTGCCTGCTTGACCTCTTCCCTCCTCGCCCGGGTACCACAATGCTCAAACCTGCCCTTTTCCAATGTTTTTAATTAACAAGTATTGGAAAGGCGCAAAGAAATCACCACTCCGGAAAATGCTGCGCCGAACAGGCAGGGGCGAGGTCGGTGTTCCCTGCCCCGGCCCAGGCAACCGTGTCTCCCAGGCAGGCTGCCTGTGCTGCCTGCTTGACCTCTTCCCTCCTCGCCCGGGTACCACAATGCTCAAACCTGCCCTTTTCCAATGTTTTTAATTAACAAGTATTGGAAAGGCGCAAAGAAATCACCACTCCGGAAAATGCTGCGCCGAACAGGCAGGGGCGAGGTCGGTGTTCCCTGCCCCGGCCCAGGCACCGCTCGCCGTGGGGACGGGAGCTCTTCCCT
>NW_010554349.1:604-1041 GCF_000687285.1 Phaethon lepturus | reverse complement strand
CCGCCTCCGTGCTCAGCCAGGCCCCGCTCCCCGCTGCCGTCGGCCGCAAGTACCCCACAGAAACATCCAAACCCTTTCTGCAGGGAGCAAATTCACCCACCACGTATCGGTCACGCACCAAACCGCTCCCGGCACCGACTTGATCTGAAAATTGCCGTAATTCAAGTCCTCAAAAGAGGAGCCATGTTTAGGATTGCACGAGCAGCTCGGGGAAGGATGCTGGCAGCAACGGGTAAAGACACGCGGATCTGCAGCGTCTGCGCGCCCTGCGGCGCGGGAGCCTTCCAGGCCCGCTCCTGCCCCTGGCCGGAGGGATAAACGAGCTGGTATTTTCAAAAAAGCCCTCCCTGGCCTGCGCAGGGAGCTGGCGCGTTTGGCCTGAGGGCTCGATGCCGTAGAGGCAGAGCCGGGCTCGCGGGGGACGGCGCGCCCCGGGC
>NW_010554349.1:0-489 GCF_000687285.1 Phaethon lepturus | reverse complement strand
ACAACGGCCGGCGCTGCATCCCGAGGACGGAGCGCAGCACCCGCCAGCTGTGTTTGTGTTTGCAAACGTTCACGGAGTCTGCAAGGAGCGACAAATAAAACCGTCACGGACCGGGGTAAGTCAGCTGCAGGCAATAGCACCTTGGCCACCTCTCCTTCCTGGCGCAAGGAACTGGTTTAATACTTGTGGTTCTGCAAAGAGAGCACTAAACGCGCTGCAGAAATGCTTTTTATCTTCAAGGTTTTGCTTTTATTTACTGCTGGAAGCCAGGACGAATCAAAGCAGCTATTTCACAGTTAAGGACGAGGAGTGAAGACACCACTTCACCCAACCGAAAATGAAGGAAAAGAGCCCGGGAGGGCAGAAGAGCGGCACCCCGGTGGTGCACGGAGTGGCGAACGCACACCTTATCCCTCTCACGACAGGTCACGGGTGTTGAACGACCTCCAAGACTCGGGCTCTGTTTCATCCGGAAGAGGGAAGCCGAAA
>NW_010554348.1:1133-1423 GCF_000687285.1 Phaethon lepturus | reverse complement strand
CGGCAGCCACCAGCTCGGGCCGGGGAGCACGAAGGGGTTAACCCGGGGAAGTTTGCTCACTCTCGGCAATGATTTAAACCAGACAGAAAGGTTCTGTCATCCATCACGCTAACAGCCAGATCATTGTGTTTTAAAGTGTCTGTAATTGCAGCAATACAGAGACTGGGAGAAAGATAAAGGCTGGGAAGATGCAAATGCGGAGGGGAAGCACCAGCCCCCTGCACCCAGGAGAGACCCCGGGAGCCCTGGGGCCAGCTGGTGGCTCGGCAGGGACAGCCACGGGGACAGCC
>NW_010554348.1:329-1099 GCF_000687285.1 Phaethon lepturus | reverse complement strand
GGGACCCGCGCCGGGGCAGCCGGGTGGGGGCCCGGGCACCCTCCTGCCTGCCCCAGCTGGGCTGGGGCACAGGGCGGGTGCTGGGGCATCCCCGTTGCAGGCAGGAGCACCCACAGAACGACAGAAGCCAACAAAACCAGGGACATGCGTGGGCAGGGAAGCGTCCAGAGCAGGTGCCGGGCTCGATCTGCTTTATTCTAAATATTACCTGTACACGAGCTTTATCTTGCAGCAGCTCCCTCGTTACCCCCGGCTTAGCGCTAAGTGGCACTTCTCTCCCCATCTCCTCTTTGCCAGGGATCCCCGGGGACGGCGTGCGAACGCCGGTGGGATCCTACCCCGGGCACGCAAGGAGGCAGCCGTGGGCACGGGCGCGGGCACAGCCACGGGTGCCTGGGCTTCGTCCCGGCGGCCACGTGCAAACACGCCGGCAGGGAATTCTTAACATTCAGACGAGGCCTGCCGAATAAAGCGAGCTAACACAAATGTTTATTTTCACAGTAGTGAATTATGACTTCAATAGACCAAAATTACAGGCTGCACGCGCGGAATAGAAACGAAGCAGACCCCGCCACCCAAACGCCGCCGGGGGGGATGCCTGTGGGTTCACGGCCGCCTGGCTTGGCCTCAGCTCGACCACCTTGGCTGGTGCCAGGTGTTTGGTAGCATCCTTCAGCTACACCCCAAATTAACCAGGAGCCGGAGAGGTTGTGGCTTTTCCCGGCAGGTCCCGGCGACGTGCCCGTGTGCAGGGTGTCAGCAGATCCGTG
>NW_010554348.1:0-212 GCF_000687285.1 Phaethon lepturus | reverse complement strand
GGATGTGTGGGCCAGCCCACCCGGCCAAGAGCACGGTCACCCCCGTGGTGAGGTCCCTGCTTTCCCGGTGAGCGGCCAAACGCAGTGGCAGAGCCCAAAGGAGCCCTGTGCTGGCACCCCAGAAACCTGGGGCTCTGCCTTGGGCATGCTCCTGGGCTGCGCCGGTGATGGCCGGTGCCTCGACGTGTGTGCCGACGGGGGACTGCGCCGTG
>NW_010554347.1:0-20091 GCF_000687285.1 Phaethon lepturus | reverse complement strand
GCCTCCTCCCTCCGACAGCCGGGGCTGCACCCCGGGCAGCGCGATGCCCTCCTCCCTGCCCTCATCCCGGGGCTGGAGGTCTGAGCCTCTGGGGAAGCGGCGAGCGCTCCGGCCGCGGGCGTCACGGTGCTTGGAAAGCCCCGGGGAATCCACCTTCTCCGTCGGTTCAGTAGGAGAAGGGTCCCCATCAGCCTCCTTCTGCACATGAGGAGGAGGGTACTCTAAGAGATCGTGGCCGTGGTCTTTGAGGTCCAAGGCACGTTGTGCTGCCCTCGGCAGTGGGGCCCAGCGCTGTTGCTTCACGGGCTGTAGAGACATCGGCCAGGGCTTGGTGCTGCACTGTCCCTCTATCCCGGAATAACTTGTGTTGAGGATAGTCTAGAAGCGTGCCGAGCTACCTATGCTGTCCTTGTGGCAGTGGCACCTGGACAACATCAGGCAGACAGAGCTGACTCCTTAGAAGGACCATCAGAGCGCCACAAAAGCAGGTTAGATTTGTAGGCACCCTGAAATTGGGTTGCTGTTGTCATGATACTCACCATACATCACCTATGAAGTGCTGTGAACTTTGCTGGTAGTTGTCCAACCTGCAAGTGTCATAGAAGCGTCAAGGTGAATGACTTTTTTTCTGACTTCGTGACCCTGCTGCCAGAGGTGTGCTGTGTTTGTTAGTTGGATCACTTCTCCTAAGATGATGGAGCTGCAACGATGATCCATGGAATCCCCAATTCAGGTCCCACCTTCAGCCCATATCTGTGGGAGAGAGAGGGATGTGCTTTCCAGCCTGTCCTACATGCTGCTGCTGGGTCATCTTGTGGGGAATGACAGTGAGCCTTTGCTCCTTCTCTGGCTCCAGAAGGACAAAAGAAGGTTGCCCACTCCTGTTAACACTGTTCCCTCCTAGGTCTTCATTCTCCTCCTTCCTTGCTTTCCCAACTGTTTTTCCCCCCGCTCCCTTGTCTGGTGTATCTCCTTTCGTTTCTAGTCGGACTGTTGTGTGGGCACAAGGGTGTACGCAGAGACAGATACTTCCCTTTGCAACAACGTCAGACAGTGTTCCTGTTCTTCCTCCGACTCCTTTCCTTCCTCCTACCATAACAGCACATGCTGAAGTTCAGGAAAAACAATGGTACCCTAATCTCAGACTGCTACTGGTGAATAACAGCACCCACCCTTGCATCAGGTCTCCACGCTGTTGTGGAGTCTCCTTCTCTGGAGACCTTCAAAACCTGACTGGATGTGTTCCTGGGCAACCTGCCCTGGGTGATCCTGCCTTGGCACGGGGATTGGACCAGATGATTTTCAGAGGTCCCTTCCAACCCCCACCATTCTGTGATTCTGTATGAGACTGAGAGCATAAACAAAACTGTAAAGACAATTCTTTTTTGCCAAGTGGTGTCAGGTGCATGGCACCAAAACTGAAGTAGCAATATTACAAATTGGCGGGGGGGGGGGAAAGGTGGAAATGGAATATAGTGATCTTTTTCATACATCCAGCTATTAATTAAATAATTTTTTTACTCTCTTCTGTGGTCTGGGAAGTTAAGGACTTTTTCCATCACCTTAAATAGTTGTAGTATTGTTGACACACCTAATGGGAAAAGTTTTTAAATGTTTTATGTGACATGAGCTTAAAGGAAAAATCCAGGCCTCTTTCCAGATAGTGGGATAACAGGGTTTTAGTTAATCTTTGGGAAAAGTGGTAAAAGGAAGACAAAATAATCAGTAAAATCATGGCTGGTTTAAAGCTCAAAAAGTCCTTGATGGGTCAAGTCACTTTTAATTTGCTGTGTTTATCTGGAATAGAAAAACCTGGGTTTTCTTGGGAGGAGCACTTGGAAGGATTTGACCCAGCTGATGACATTAGCCTTTAGACCTCAGTGACCAGCATGACAGCTGCTTGTGTCTGGTGTTGATGAGGTGCTAAAGCTGATGATTTTATGAAGAAGCATCCCTGTCCCAGGCTTGACACAGGAGGGTGTAGATTAGCAGAAGAGTCTGTCTGAGGAATCTGAACAATGACATATGGCGATTAATAACCGCAGTGCTTTGCGCTGCAGCTTGTTTTGAAAAACGGCGAGTCTCCGCATTTCAATTATTATTTTTAGTTCTGTTTAGCAGCTATTTTAGTCAGATAAACATGTTGCGTATGTCTCTCTCACAATGTTTATATTTCAGCTTTCTCACCAAACCAACTGTTCACAGCACTTGCTTTTGCCTCCTACCAGATCTGCTTTTTGCTCTGTCTCAGCCCCATCATAGCTATTGCTAAGTTGAGCTGTTTTCCTTTTTCTCCAATTATTCAATGGTTAAAACCAAATTAATTAACTATTTTGAAGTTCAGCCGTCATCCTCTGAAAGTACAAGGAGACGCAACTGTCGAAGTAATTCAGCAACAGTTCTACATCAAGTGGTCCCTTTCTGTCACCGAGGGGACAGTAGTGGATAGCGACTGTAGTAAATCCAGGCGCTGCAAGCCCTTGTCATCTCGATGACTGTATTTAATGATGTGTGAGCTCTTATACGGAGCCTGTACTGCTGAAGCTGTTTATAGCAGCTAACCAATCTAATACATCAAGTACTCTACGGCGCATATATTCCTTAAGGTTTTGCTGTGGCTTCCCGCTACAAGAGCAGGAAAACTCTGTGCTACAGGCAAGATCAGTTACAGTTTGAAGCCTTCATTTTTCTGATCTGCTGGAAAATACCTTCCTCTTACTGCATTTACTTCGATAAATGGGGTTGGCAAAGAGGCTGCTGAACAAAAATAACGTATTTTGAGTTCCTGAATCCAATAAGAAAGAATTGAGCTGGTGTTGTCAAGAACCTAAATAAAGGGAGTAGAACATATAAGCCAATTAGTTTATATTGGCTATTTATTAATGAGATTTGAAAAAGTTTGACCATACTTGGTCTTAGAGATTTCGCCTGTACAAGTTGTGTCTTCTTGGGAAGTGTATTTTTGGGCTTTATAGTATAAAAACCTTATTTTATCTGCTTCTGAAATCTTTTAGCCCAGAAGTATATGAGAGAGACAGTTTTCTGTAGTAATAATGTTAGTAGTGGATTTGTACTGTAAAACCTGTCTTTTTAGGAAGAAGAAAATTTCTTTGGTCTTTGATTAGAAAGCAGGGGGAAAAACAAGTGGAAAAAAATGAAGGGTGGAGAAATATGTATGTTTAAAGAACTGTAGATAGATTGCATAGAAAATAAAGCTAGAAAAATTAACTCTAATCTACCTAAAATGAGTTATAGAAATGTTAATTTTCAAATTTTCTTGAGAGCAATTATTTCATTATTTCACTGTCCATACTCTGAATAGCAGAGCAAAGGTTTTTTGGGGCTGAAACTCCCAAGATGACAAATTAAAACAATTCTAGAAGTTGTTGGGCATGTAATTTTGAAGTGATGAGACAGATTCTTGCTACTGCTGATGTCAAGGGCAAAGCATCAGCTGAATTCATTGTGTGCAGGACTGATAGCCAGAGCAATGCATAGCGAATGTGGAAAACTGGTAGCTTCTCAGACCTCGAGTCTTAAATTTTTGATTCCTAAGTTTTTATTTGGTCCTGTTAGCTGTGCTCAAGGACTGCGTCTATAGGAATGCTCCCTCCTATTTATCAAGTGTATATGCCTTAACTGAGGATAACACCGGCATTAATGAAGATTTCAATCTATGTGACAATTCCCAGCAGAACTTCAGTTGTTCCTGTAGACAGCTGTGAGAGCCCATGTCTTAAAGGGTTCACCCTTTAATCATTAGCTTACTAGTAGTTTCAAAGTTTGCCTAAACCCTCAGTTTTCTCCTTCCTCGCTTGGAAGTCATTTGAAGTTTTGAGAAGTTATAACTTTTAACTTAAATTATTTGAATTTGCAACTTTCCCACTTGTATTTCAATTAATTTATTTACCTTTTTAGAGAAAGTGGGGAGACATTATTGAAGTACAAGGGTGGTTTCTCTCTGTATAATAAGTTAAAACCCTAAATATTGATGATTCAAACTGAATTTATTAGTAGTTAATTGCCAAGTATTTGATGAATTTTAGGAAGAAGGAAAATTATACTGTCTCTTTGGTAGCAGACAACTGCCAAGGAACAGTTCAATGATATATACAGGAACCTATTGCAAAACAGACAAACAAAAGATTCTTGAAGCATAGGGCACTGTACCATGCAGCAGCTGTTTTTAATATTTCTTTAGTAAAATCCATTACTACTTGGTTACAGTTATATTCAGGGGAGTTGTTGGTTCCTTTTCATTTTCTCCTGTGGTTCTGTCCCTCAGATTAGCTTTGCAGAGATTATGCTAATTTTTTGAACTGTGCTGTACTTTTTTGTTGGTTTTCCTCGTGGTTCTCGCTAGCTGCATGTGTGGCCAAATCATGAATTATTTGAGCCTCTGTTAACTTATCTGTTAAGCAGAAAAACAAATTCTTTCTTTGTTGCCGTTCTGCAAAATGTGTGAGACAATAAAGCAGAAAATACAATTGCTAATAGGAGACAAGGCAGTCTATAAAAAAAGAGGGTGTACCCCACTTAAAGGAAAAAGTATTAAGAAAATTGTAATTCATGTATGTCCTCAGTCAGAATGCGTTGCTTAAATTATCAAATGAATAGTTGAATGGTTTATTGGGGTGAGAGATTGTTTTCATGTCACATGTTTCTAGCTTAAGGGGATTCAACATTTATGACTGTCATCTGTGTGGTAGTTCTTCAATATGACATGTCAGTCTCTTGTCACATATTTCATCCATCTATGAGAAACTCTTAGGAATAGAAATAACTGCTGCTGAAACCTATTTTAAGGCCTGTTTTTACCTTGGGATTTCTTTTATTATTTTTTTTCTGAGACTTTCACTTCTTATATATCCATTGTTCCAGATGTGCCAAGGTAGACAACTTGTCTCCGATTTGACATTCAAATAATATAAATTTGAGCTATTTGTCCCAAATCAGGGTTGAGGCACCATTTCTAACCAGATTTACTCGGTGGAATGAAGGTGTTTGGTTGAACTTCAGGGTAAGCAGACCTGCTAGCGCATGGCAGTGGGGCTAGGCACCAAAAGTGAGGTTGACACAGACTTTAAATGACATTCTGGTAGCCAGGAAGTCTGTGCTGACACCCGTGATGGTTAGGTCCCAGCAGGCAGCAAGGTTCACCTCAGCTAAGGTGTGAAGGTTAGGCGTTTGGTAGAAGTTAGGCTGCTTCTCTAGTTAGTTAAGAGCAACAGGAGCCTGGGAGGGTGACACACACGCTGGCTTTGGACAGGCGTGTACGTGCCACCTGAGTCCTGATGAGTCCCTCTGGTGACCACTCTGTAAATGAGTGGTGAGCGGGGTGCGCAGGCAGGTGTGCTCACTAAAGCAGAGCGTGGTCCTGCCCCATCAGATGCTTTTTCAAAGATTACAAACAACCCTTCATCCTTATGACAATGATGATGATGTCTCCCACACGGGGCCTCAAGCACTGTTGTTGATATTAAGGTCCTGAGTGTGGTAGTTACAGCTGAGGGATGGAAATCCATCATCTGACTCCATCACTTGACTAGAAATCCAGAGCAAGGTGTTTCAGGACAAGATGCCCTGAGTTATTCCATTGCAGTTGTCTTGATTGCAGAAGTATAAGTACAGTGGAGGTAATGGTTTTGCATTGGACTGATATTAGTGAAACAGATTGTAATCTGACCTGCAGGAATGTGGTGAGAAGAAACCCAAGACAGAGCTACAAAGCTAAATCTTCCGACTCACACATTGTGCTTTAACTGCTATAAAATCCTCCCATGTGCCCTGTGGAGCGCTTTCTGGGGGAGGGAAGGCAAAGAAGCTGTTAAATACAGCTTTTAATATGGAACAGTGAAATCTGAAACAATGCTAGGTGGAAAAGGCAGGGAAATGTGAATCCAGCAGGTGCTGTTCCGTCAGTCCTAGGCAAGCAAAGGATGCAAACAGCAGAAGAGCTAGTAAACTTTCCACAATTTCCTTCTATGGGGGGACTAAGGAGTCCTGGCAATGGTGACCTTGGGCATATCATGGTGTAGTGTTGTGTTAGAATAACTTGAGAGACACGTGTTCCTTTTACACAGCAGACCGCCTTATGGAGATGCTGTCTGGCTTGGAAACCCTAGTTACAGCCATGCCAGTGCATTAAACAGCATGTGAGGGTGTCCCTGAGCCCTGGGACAGAGTTGTCCATGTTGCTGAATACTTAACATGGTTGATGGCATCAGTTTGGATGGGGCCATCTAGCTCTTTTCCATGTGATTCTTGAGTGTATTTTACTGTGGGCCAGGGACTTGTTTTACCACGTTACCATGGCCCAGGGACTGTTCCTGGCAGACCACTTGCCAGTCTGTTTTGGAAGGCAAGAGGTTTTAATGGTACAGGTGCAGACTGTTTCATGGCAGTTGGCCTCAGTCCCAGACAGTTCTCCTGAGCGCATTTGTTTATTAGCGTAGATGTCACAGCTGTAGCTATGTTAACGTGATGCTGTGCCATGGCTGATCAGCATGCCGAAGTAACCCAAGAACAATGGGATGCTGGTGTAGCTACATGGCTTATGTGATTCAGAAATGTAACATCATTGTGCTCCTTACTCAAAGAAACAGATTTAGAGTGTTTTTATATACCATACTCAGTAATTGCAAGTTGTGCTAGCACCTACTTACTGGTATATCCCTTTCTTGGGCTATTGCCCTTTCTTGGGTATTTTGAGGCTCTGTATTGCTAAGCAGCAACCAGTATTGCAGGCTGATGTCAGAGGATTCCTTCGGATCATTTGTGCTCGTGATGGTCTTACGCTCTCCGATAACACAAAGTCATGATCCTTCAAGGGCACTAATGGGAATTGAGGTCCCACGTTTATCTCAAGCTTCTACATTCCTATTTTAATATCTTTTGACATGTTCACAGCTCCTCTTTGCTGGTGGGCTGACCATTGAGCACAAATTCTTTGCAGACCGATGTGTCTTTTGACTGAGCGATGAGCCCTCCTTTTCAGTGTCTCCCACTGCTTCAATACCCTTTTTGATCATTTTTTCCTCATTATGTGTCTATAAAGGGAACAGTCCTCCATTTGTTCAGTTTCTGTCCTGAGTGTCTCTTTCCTTTTATCTATAATGTAATATCTATCAGAGGAAATAGCTTGTTGCAAGACCGTGTAATTGTCCTGGAACCTCTGAGCCCCAGTATGGCCCCAGTCTGCCACCATTAAAACCCCTGAGTGCTTTACTCTTGACTTGTCCTAATGGGAAAATCCTCTTCCAAGGGAACTGATAGAAGCCGATACTCAGGATGTTTAAAACAGGGATGGAAAGAATGGGAAGGAACAAAACTGCCTGATGTCCAGAGAGTCTACATGACCCAGGAGATGTTTATTTCGGTACTTAATTTTTCTAATGCATGATCGTGTCAAAGGGAATGTGTGTTGTGTATACACACATTCTGAACCAGGATATAGTCTAAAAAGCTTAAAAGACTTACAGAAACTTCAGAATGTATTATCCTAAATAGCTGACTGTAAGGAAAAAAAAAATGTATTTTGTAAGCCAGCAGTACATGTCATGAATCTGAAGGGTTTGTGCTAATGTTTTGAAAATATTAAGGATTTTACTATTTACACTATTATTTTTGTTCTTAAGGACTAGATTCAAGACAAAGAAATTCTAAGAAAGAAAGGAGTCAGAGGGAGGGCAAAAGGTGATTCAGGTTGGCCCTGAGAGCATGTAGACTCATACTCATCCCATTTGGTTTTAGGCATGTAGCTGAATGTGGTTTCTGTAGGCTTCATCTGTAGACAACAGCTAGGGAGAGACACATTCAGACCTCTCTTTTTATTGACTATAGAGGGAGCTTAGGAAGGGTACGGTCCTCATTTCAGCAGCTGAGGTTGACATAAGCCTTTGAGCTTAATTATCTTTTTTTTTTATTATTCTTTGTATGTCAGTTATGCAACAAACATGAATTAAATATTAGCTTGAACCATATTAGAATTATAAAAAGCCCCCACTACAATTCTAAAGCCTATTAAAATGTGTCTGTGCAATTAGTCTCCAAGCACACTGTTGTCTCCTCCTTTCTCACTCCCCATCTTTTTATTTTTCCTCTTGTCTCATTTTTCATGTCCCGCCTATAACGTTGACTGCCACTTCCTCGGTTCAGGACTCATTAATTCTCCGTGTCATATAATGTGCCTGCAGCACTTTGGGATAATAAAATAACACTGTGAAGCAATGGAAAGCTGCTTCTACTTGCAGTAAGCAAAAGGCAAAATGTTGTTGTGCTTCTATCCAAAAAACAAGCAGTGCAGATTCATATTGAATTAGCCACCAACTGCTTAACACAGATATATCGAAGGACAGCCCCGGGCTGTTTTCAAACAGAAGTGCAGACTAAATGAATCTTTGCTTGGGATGCTTGGAGGCAGCTGGATGTATCTTGCTTGCCTCTGGGCTTGTGAAGAGTGACATGTTACACAGTTTTCACACCCTTCCAAATATACATGGTGCCAAATTTATATCGATCTGACTTGCTGAAAATACCACGCAGCTTTGTGGCCTGCACAGCACTACTTAAACAGCCCTTGGGATCGCTTCCCCTTGGTCCCTGCCCAGAGCTGGACCACTGGTGTGTACGTGGCCCAGCAGTAGGAAGAAGGAGGTAAGAAGACCTGCTGGTGTCGTTACTGCCTCTGCCTTTCCCAGCTACACCAAGGTCCTGGGAGAGGCTGGTTGAGGGATTTTATCCATGGAGGAGGTGCTATGTAGCAGGCATATATGGAGCGACTGAGAGGGGCTACCAATGACTTAATCCAGTGGTCTCCGCCATGTGTGACAAAGATGTTTCCTTACTCCCTGGCATTACCAAAGTGGCTGGGTGTGCAGGATTTAGTAAAAGAGAGGGAGTGAGGGCGAGCTGCAAGCCCTCATGAACAACTCTCTCCCCAGCATTGCATAGACCTTTTTCAAAAGCCATGATAACCTCATGGTACTTGATGGTATTGGTGGATTTTTTTTTCATGAGTATTCTGAAGAATTCAGATTGTGTCATTTTCACCAGTCTAGTGGGATTGGCAAGAAGAGTTGGGAGTAGTTCCTCATGGTCTTTCTCACTTAAACCAGCAGTCTTAGCATCTGAGTGCTAAGCTCGGGGCTATGAAATATGGGGACGACTGTAATTGGTTTATTTCTTCTGCAGAGATATGTCCATATTAAAATCAAAAGCAGCTACTATAGTTATGTGGGGTTGATGTCCTTCATTCCCTTGGATGCCTGAGAGCCTGGTATCCTGAGAATATGCTTAGATGGTATCTATTTCCAGACAAATATCTTAGGAGTCAAGGCTCACATGTTTTTTTAATTTAAAGCAATATTGCCAACTTGTTGCAATTATTTATATAAAACAAGCATTTAGTTTTGGATCCAAGTACTGTGTTACGGCTCCCTGAACAGTTTGCCTGTTACGTTCAGGGCACGGCAGGGCATATGCGCGAGGCGTTAATTGTGGCGGAGAGCTCTGGTGAGTGGGGTCTGTTTAGGGGACCCAGCGAGTGGGGGAATGGAGGTTCTGTGACTGTGAACTCCAAAACCAAACACTCAGAAGTCATAGGTACGACCTCAGAAGTGGAAATGATTTTTTTTTTTCATATGCAGTGATGGCATATTTGTTTTACCTTAGTATTTCTGATTTGTAGGACATAAATGGGCCATGTTTTAATCAGCCCAGAATGGGCTATTTAGGGTTTGGGGTTATATGCAGCTGCAAAATTAATTGCGCTGTCGCTCAAAATACTTAAGTGCTCAGACTTTCTCACGGGTAATCCAGTATGCAGTGAAGTAGAACCAATGGGTGTATGGTTTTACTGACAGATGTCTTAGAGGAAAAGGGTTTCCTAAAGCAAAAAACTTTGTCATATATATGTTTGTATTTTGGTACTTATTTTGTGTCTTCCCTGACAGTTGTGACTAAAGAACATTAAAATTCTGCTCTTTGAATAGAGTTCTCTTTTAAAACAGACAAAAATCTGCAAAGCAGCATTTCGAGAACATAAGGTGAGGAAGATGAGGAGCAGAGTCAAAATCTAGTTAGACCTCTGCTCCTAACCTGTGTGTGAAGCAGCCTATTTTTTCCTTTTAGAGAGCCTTCTGAGCTTTAATTTTTATGCCTAAAGTTAGGTAGCATGAATAGCTCCTAGATAAAACCTAGTTGCTTCATTCATGCTATGTAGGTGTTTTCAAAATTCATGCAAGATGCCAGTTTTTCTGAGGCCATGTTCAAAACCTGTTCCGGTTACTATCTTAGCACAAAAATAATGCTAAATGGGTATTAAACTATTTTTAATGTGCAATGTGAGTTAGACTTAGTACATTTTTCATTATCTATTTTAGATTTTATATAGTCTAACTAAAATCTTTGTCTTGCAGGTCTGAGTACAGCCGTATGTCCTCTACCAGCAGTGAGTATAACTTTAAGAATTTTTTTGTAATGGATTCTCATATTTTCTTTTTTCTGGTTGCTAATATTTATTAACATCAACCTAGTGTTATGATGGAGTTCACTTTGACACAGTAAAACCCTTGTTCTTTCTCTTCTTGGATCCATGTCTAGAAACAGTACAGAAAATTAAGCTGATTGAATGTTTATGACCCATGTGTAAAGTCATAAATACTGGAGCTCACAAGAATGCAAGGCAAAATGAGAATAAAATCAGTAGACACAGTGAGGCCCGTGCAAATGGGTCCTCCAGCCAAATGAGTTTGCAGTGATGAATGTTATTAGAGCTGGGGGATGCAGGAATAATTGAATGCTTATTTGTAAGCTGATGCCAAGGAAGCACTTGAGAGCAAATTCCATGCAGCATTTCTTTGATTTCAAAGATGATACATGTTGTAGTAGGTGTCACAGTCTTTCTAGATGTTTACGATAGCCAGTTGAATGTCAGGTTATCCAACTGATAAACGATGAATCCTTGTATCTGGATTGTTTTTTCTTTCTTTCTCACCAGTGCAAAATGTCCATTTTTTAAGGAACAAGGTGCACTTTTTCAGTCCTCTATCTATCCACTCCAACCGTTTTCTTAGTTGTAGGACATACTGTATCCACAGCACTTTGAAATACAATAATGCTTATTCATGCACAGCTACTAGTATCTCTCTCTTGTCAAAGTGCAAGGTGATGCCTGTCTCCCTGATTCACATGTAGACATGAACTTTATTTATGCCAAGCAAGCAGAACAAAAATTCACAGATGACAAATTTTGTTTTATAATCTGAATCTTTAAGCATCATGAAAATCAGAGGGGAAGAAAGCTGTCGTTTTTTTCTCATTCACACATTCTGGCTGAAGCGTGGAGAGGGTTATTTTCCATCTCCCATGGTCTTCAGTGGAGGACGTTTATTGATTTCAGCAAGAGCTGGATCAGACAGCGTTGGTAATGTCTGGCTCCTGAGCTGATGTGACTAGCAGGGAGCTCGCTGTCTTTCCTCCATCTGCTCTGTGTGCGTCTGTCTGAGAAATAGAGAATTTAGTGCAGCTTTTTCCTAAATTCTGTTGTTTAAATAGATTTCTGGATTTCTGCTGTCAGACCTAATTTTTTAAATGATTGGGAAGCAAAATCCAGGCAATCAATTTTTCTGTGATAGTGAAAGCAAATTGGATTAGTCTGGTTACAGCAGATGTGTGCCCTGCCACTCCCTCAGCTTACAATTTGGGATGATGGCTTGGGGAATATGCTTCCTCCACTTTTTGGGAGGTGGCTTGGAATTCTTTGCCTAGTAGAAGTGCTTATTTGGCAGATAAGTTCAGAAGACGAAGTGTAAATAAAGTATTTCTCACCTAAAAATTTGCTTTTGATCCCTTACCAACTTTGCATGACTGCTGCCTGTTTTACAAATAAAAGTAACAAATTACATTTGTAAGTCTTTGTTTTTATTAAATGAGCTGTTTGGAAGGGTAATTTTTGGTTGTGTGGCAGCTACAGTGTGTCACCTACAAACTGTGGTCACCTCAGTGTCTTGCTGGCCACGGCTATCCAGAATATGTGGGGGTTACAGTTGTATTTTAACAGCAGTCATTTGTCAGTACAGGGAGATATTATCATTTCAACAAAGACACAAAAGTTCAGGAGACAGGGCAGTCTCCTTATTTCTTTTTTCTGCTTCCAAGGCAAATTATATTGATACGGCTTCACAAGTAGTGGTATTTGACTTTGCATTTTGTGGGGTTTGTGTGGTCGGTTTGGTCAGACAGTCTAAGAGTAACAGAAACAGCTACATGAAAGAATTTCAGTAAAATAGAAATGCTTTCATGTCAGAGGCTGGCAGTCACGGGTGCATAATGCATTTGAAGAAAATATTATTGGGGAAGAGATATTCAGGGAAAAAAGGTGATTTGGCCGTTTTAATTTCTTTGGGGAAAAGATTCAGGAAGCGGTATCGTTCATACGACAGAAAGCAGTCTAATCAATGATGCTGTTAGGCCCTAACATAATACAAAGTTAGCTGTTGCAAATTAAAAAGCAAAGAATCTCCATTACCTATAGCTGCTTTATCTGAAGCTCCTGGTCTAATGAAGTGGAGTTTATCTAAACCAGAAGGATTACAGGTTAATTTGGTTTTACAGAGGTCTTAGTCAGTACTACTGATGAGGCTCCAATTTCAGTGTTTAATAAATAAATAATCTTCTAAATTTCTGGATGAACTCCACTGAACAACGGTTTTCCACAGACATGCCAAGAAAAGGATAAGAAAGATTTAGCAGGTGAATTAACCACAGCTGCCTCTATCACTTTGTGCAACAACAGCAGCTGAACAAACTGCAGGACTTCGCACCAATGCAAAAGTATACAGGAACCCTAGACCTCCCAAGACAGAAGTAAAATCTCATCAGCTGCTCTATGGCAATGGAACGATCATGCTATACATGCGTTATTTCTAGTACATTTTTTCCCTAAGCATATGGCAGCAGTTATCGTAGGCGACGTACTGCTTCAGTAGTTCAAAGCCTTGCCTGGTGGGTTGGTTGGACCTTGGGTCTTATGAAGCATCTCAATTCTTTTCTTCTTTGCCCTTGTGTCCTGGCTTTGGGTAACCCAAAAATGCTTTTTACTGGCAGCATTTGTCTAACATTTGTGGTTTCGTACAGCAAGTACTTTGGGAAACAGCACCAAAGTTTGCAGAGTGTGTTCATTTCTGCAAGAAAATGCAGCAGTTATCTGCCCTGTGGGCTCTGGCTGTTGTCAGGGTGACTGTGCCCTTTTACCTTTTCTTACTGAGCAGAGTAAATAGGCCACGCAAACCCGTTTGCTGGATGCTGGGTTTTGAGGTATTACAGCTTTGAAAAGTTCAGCAGTGCGATGAGGAGGAGGTGCTAAATTAATTTTGACTTTGTTTTTCCCTGAATTCTGGTGTGTATAGCCACTTTTCCCTTTGTTCTTTAGCAAGACGTGTGCTTTGTCTTATTAGGATATTTTGCCCATTGGTGCACTCTTCATTAATCTAGAAAATGTATTAAGCTTCTTTTTTGCTCGTATTTTCAATTACGTTTTCAATTATGGTTTTCAATTACCACTAGGGATCCCTACTCATATACGAGAGGGAATTGTGCTAGGCACTTTACACACATAGAAGAGATCTTTAGCCAAAGTGCATAATACCAAAATATAAAAAACATAGGTGGCATGTGGATACAGGCAGTTGGAATCACAAAGAAATAATTAATTAGTATTGGTCAGAACAATAAACAACGGTGTCTGCACATCAACATTTTAATTATCTTAAAATTGCTTTGAGCTATGTGTTTCAGGGATGATTTTTGACCAGGGAAAAGGAGTTTTGATGGGGGCCACTTATTTCCTCCTCCGCATAATCTTTGTGTTTTATGATAATGGCTCTTCGGAAAGGCTCAAACCAGAAGTGGGCACTTTGAAGCAAGACTTTTGTGATTTGTAACATTTGAAATATTCCATACCTAGTCAGCTCTGGAGCTAATTTAATCAGGTTGTCTTAGAAATACTTTTGGAAATGAGTGATTTCTTCTTTTTTTTTTTTTTTCCCCCCCTGACATTTTTCAGCTAGGCAGTCAGTAGGGAGCTGCCTGGATACGCGTTTGTACCATTCCAGCTAAGTCAGTAAATAAACATCAAACTGGCCCTATGGCAAGTTTGCTGCAGATTTTACAACATTTGAGATAGTAAAACCTGTAGCACACGGTGGTTCATGTTATGCTTCTCAATGAGGTAAAGGGTTCGTCACTCACCTGCTTTGCAGTTGGAAAGCTGGTAATTCGCCTTCCTCTGCTCCCCTGCCTTTCATTTAGCAGCTGGGAAATGACTGAGTCCTTCTGGGGTGTTTTTTCATTGTTCATGTTCTTCCACACTAAAACTGAGAGCTGGGATACTAAAATTTTATTTCTGTGTTGCACGTACTTCCTAACCCATAGAATTTCACCCAATTTCTGGTTCTAAAAGTTAAGCGCAAGACAGTTTCTTATGGCAGGTTTACAAATATGTGGGTTACTGAGCATGTTTCTTTTTAATAATTTTTTTTCTGTCTGGTATTCTGTTCAGATCTTTGTTTTGGGATTTGGTCAATGTTTTGTCAGTGTCATCTGCATCACCTCCCTGGGCTGGTTTAGGACTATATTTTTCTCTACAAGTGACAAGAATCCTCATGTGCAAAACTTGCAGTCTTTATGGAGGGCTAGTAAGGGCAAGGTTTCTCTTATTCTTGGTTCCAGAGGCAGGGTGAGGTGCTAAGGCTGTGTCTTACCTCTGTGCACCAGCTGTGTGTTGAAATAGGCTGCCGTAACGGCACTTTGGGTGGCAGATTTTATCTCCAAAAAAAGTGATTTTTGTGTTTGTGTGGTGTTTGCTCTTTGTGCTTGATCTGGCCACGGGGACGGGAAATCACCAGCACTACAGTGCTTGCTGTTTCTGAAAAGCCCCTTGAAACTTTTTGTTTGTGTATGCACCCTGAACTAGTCCAAGACGACATACCCTAATTGACGTCCTTTTTCTTTCAGGCTTATTCCCAGTCTTTTTTTAGACACCTAGCAATTCTCATTAAAGACAATTAGGATAAGTTAATGGGATGTAGTCAAGTGACAATATTCAAATAAAAAAAAAAAAAAGATTGCCCAAAAGATAGTGCTGTCCTGAATTTGAGGTAAGCCTTTGTTTTCCTGAAGCTGCGTTACCTTTCTTTGCTGATTCAGTGCTGTATTTATCTGCCCTCATTTTGAGTAACTGTGTGTGCTTTGAAGCCAGCTGCAAGGTTAGAAGTAGAAATCACGTATTTGTGTGCGCTGTCACTCTGAGGACCCATCAAAAGCTCCTCAGGTGCCGACGTAGTCCATCGGGTAGGTTGCGAGGGGTCAGTGTTAGGCCACTTGTCCCATCCATGCTCAGAGCTCACCAAGGCACACTTACATGACAGTTTTCACACCATTTCCATACTGTGTGTGTGTAACAATATGCTGCCTTTTCTTTTGCTCTTTGTTTTGTCTCTTTTTATATTTTTTTTTCCCCACCATGGCATCTGCTTCTTGATGTTACCTGGCAAGAATCTTTCTCTTCCCTTTCTGTTTGAGTTATTAGGTTGTAAGAGTTGTTGGAGGGAAACGTGAAGAGGAAAACGTATCCCTGAATAAAAGACAGAGTCAGATCCAGCCTGAGCACTAGGTCTTTTATAGAGGAGAGCAAAGTCAGTGTGTCTCCAGAAGTTCTCCCATTTCTAATTCTTAAGAATTTTTGTCACCAAACACTCCAGAGACTGAGGGATCACATCTGTCAAAACGGGCACTAATGGAGCTTTTGACAGAAAACAAAAGATGTAGCCTTGCTGGTTACAGAGATAATGGGAGCTACAGAGGTGTAAGGATTTATGTATTAGTACATAGTATTATGTAGATGTATAGGTGCCTTGTAACAATAGCATATGGAGAAAAGGCTTCCCATTAATTTCAAAATCTGTCTGCCTTCACTTAATTGTTAAAGATGATGAAAGCTAACCAGGAGCAGGAAGGGGGCTGGGTTTGATATGGGCTTTTAAAAATCTGTCACAAAACTAAAATTTCATAATATAGTTGCCTACTTTAAGTTTGGTTAGCTCAAACCAGTTCTGACTGAGGCACCGCTGGACTGGGCATCTTCTAAGTATATTTCTCCAAACAATGTAATTTAATAAGTGTAAGGATGTAATTGCATTCCTTTACTGCAATATGAAGATATACTGTAGTATATTGTTTCTTATTTCCATAGAGAATTTAGATGCTTTTACAATGGCTGGCAACAAGCTGTATTAAATACAATTGTAAAAACAATTTACAGCGGACTTGCCAGCATCATGCTGCATTTCCAGAAGGTGTTGTTATCGAAGGAAGACTAATTAAAGTATGAGGGAAAAATGGAAGAGGAAATTGGACGCAAATCATGTAGAGCGCTCAGCCTGCAGCATCTGTCAATGTTGCAAATTCAGGTGTTTTATATAGTAGTGAAATCTGAAGTGTCAGCTCCTGTCGAAAATATAGTGACCAACTTCTGCATATTTTGCTTGGCCTGTGTTACACTGCTGGAGGTAAAGAGCAATGCTGTTTCCCACTGTGGCTGTGTGAAGAAGGAAAATGTCATTGCTACATGCCACCTAGCAGTCTTTGACTGTGCAAAACACATTTATGTATAGAATCACAGAATCATTAAGGTTGGAAAACACCTCTAAGATCATCAACTCCAACCGTCAACCCGACACCACCATGCCCACTAAACCATGTCCTGAAGTGCCACATCTACACATTTTTTTGAACACTTCCAGTGATGGTGACTCCACCACCTCCCTGGGCAGCCTGTTCCAATGCTTGACCACTCTTTCAGTAAAGAAATTTTTCCTAATATCCAATCTAAACCTCCCCTGATGCAACTTGAGGCCATTTCTTCTCATCCTATCACTAGTTACTTGGGAGGACAGACCAACATGCACATAGGTAGTCATAGAGAGTGATACCATCTCCCCTCAGCCTCCTTTTTTCCAGGCTAAACAAGCCCAGTTCCCTCAGCTGCTCCTCTCAGGACATGTTCTGCAGACCCTTCACCAGCTTTGTTGCCCTTCTCTGGACTCATGTAGCTGCTTGTCATCAAATTCCACCGTGATGAAGGAGCAAATGCTTGCATACAGGATAGAAAAATACAGTACTGAACCACAGAAAGTTGAGGTTGGAAGGCAGCTCTGGTGGTTGTCGAGTCCAAGCCCTCTGCTGAAAGCAGGGGCAGTGAGAGCAGGTTGCTCAGGGCAACGTCCCATCATGTTTTGAATATCCCCACAGCCTCTCTGGGCAACCTCTTCCAGTGAGTGACCACCCTCACAGTAAAAAAGTTTTTTCATATGTTTAAACAGAATTTCCTGTATTTCAGTTTGAATCATCAGCCCAGAGCAACATCAACAAGCTCTGTTGCTCTCCAGTCCCTAATTTTCCCTCTCACTTTCATAATTTTTAATCAACTTCTTCCTGTTTTACAATGGTATTTGATCACAAAGCACCATCCCTCCTCCCAGCCCCACCAGCATCCCAGTCTCATCCACAAGTATCCACAGGTGATGCATCCTGATTTTCAGGAGCTGCAGATGGACCCTTGCCTATGTCAGGAGCGGCACAGAGTTATCAGAGCGGCACGGAGTTATCACAGCTGCCGAGCACCATTGCCTGGAAACCATGCTGGAGATGTTGATATTGAGTTAACATTGTTATTTACACTTTCACCTTTCAAGAAGCTGAGGTTAGGATGCTGTTCTAGTAGGGTGATAGCATGTTGAGGTTGGTCTTACTGCACGTGGTAATTTAGAATCATAAGGAGTAGAGACGAAACGTGCCCTAAGACATGACTGAAGATGTCCAGTGGCCAGAAAGAGAATGTAAAAAAGGAATGAAGTGCAGTGATGTGTAAGGACATGCACAAACGAATGTATAACTGTGTTTAAAATCAAATCTAGATTTTATTTTTGCATGCCGAGTGTGTGATATTAACCACAAACATGCCCTTCCCACTGTAAAGACTGAAGTTCCCCTTTAAATGTATTTAGCTTGGAGTAACCCATTTGTGTCTGTTCTTTGTTAAAATCAGAGTTTCTCTCTTTAGGATCGTATGGAATGCACCAAACTGCGTGTCCCATGGTTAAATTACTTCCTACTGGCTTAGTGCTAGCTTGGGATTTCTGTATCGAAGGGATGTAAGTGTACCCTAAACACTTACTGGACCGGAGCTATCAAAACTCTGTTTCTGTTGTTTTGTATATTGTTTTCTGACCACATCCAGTCAGGTTTTTTTCCTGTCATAGAGATACAGCAGATAAAAACTGGCCTGGTTATTAAAAAAACAATAGTAATTTGTGTATGAATGACAATCTGAATGTTTTTTAACTCCTTTTTTAAGCATAGTCACAATAAAAAACACGTAAGCAAATATTTCCTTTCTCATTCCCAAGCATGATTCAGAAGCATATGAAATCTTTGATAGACACTGAGCTATAAAGTGCCACACAATTCTAGTAAAAATTTGCAGGAAAGATTTCAGAGAAAGTTAAATTAGATTATTAGGTGATGTGGGTTGGATTTCCCTCTGTGGAAGTGTTACTGCTGCTGTCTCAGAAAACCACAAGGAGCTAGGCAGCCATTTAGTGGGTCTTTTATCCTGAGCAATGGGTTGCAGGAAAGATGTTGGCATTCCAAGTTCAGCTGGTACAGTGATGAGAATGATCTGGAAGTTGTTGAGACGTCTGTCTGAATTGTTAAAGCCCACAGAGGGAAGCTAAAAAAATAAATCTGTCCCATGACAACTCATGACTCAGAGACACTAGTTGTGGTAGAATGGGAAAAGCCATCTGACTCATCGAGTCAAATGACAAAACATTTGTGAAGGCTGAAGCTGTTAAGGCAGTTGCTACTAAATGCATGCCGTTTTGACAATGCCAAGAATTAGTTTCCTCATTTTATGGCCGCAGTACATCATCGTGGTGTATATTCTTTAATTTGAACTTTTTAAAATAAATAAATTTTTAAAAATATTTCTGCAAGCTTGGTGGGGAACCAGGGCATTTGTTAATCGGTGTGTGCCATATTCTAGAACAGTAGATGTCTACTGCCTACCTCACTTTTGTTGGTACCACATAATTGTTGATTAATAGTTTCAGGAAAAAATCTTGTATATGTAATTTCTAAAAGGTTCATGAAATGTTTACCAGGTGACTCCTGGCTGCCACCATATGGGATCAGGATGAAGCACTGATGACAAAGCATGTTTTCTATTACTGCTTCCCTTTTCCATCAGCTGTTATGGGGTAGGTCTTTTGAATCGCACACTGCTGTTGGCTGAAAGGATTATGAGATTCAAAATACTTTTCCACAACTGTCAAGTCTAAATGGCTTCTTTGATGTGATGCTAGTATTGTTGATTGTCTAGAGAGACACAAACATGACAATGCTTGACAATGTCTCAGGGTTTGATCCCATATTTTCTTCAGTTGTGTCTTGAGCGTAGATACTTTGTTGTGGCTTGTGACTTCTCTCTGTCTGGGTTTCCCTGTGTCCTGGTTTCAGCCAGGATAGAGTTACTTTTCTTCACAGAAACTAGTGTGGGGCTATGTTTTTGATTTGGGATGAGAAAATGTCGATAATATGCTGATGTTTTGCGCTGTTGCTAAGTCAAGGACAGTCCAGCTTCTCGTGCTGGCCTGCTGGCAAGAAGCCTGGGTGTGCACGGGAAGCTGTGAGGGGACACAGCTGACCCAGGCTGGCCAAAGGGATATTCACAGAATCACAGAATCACCAAGGTTGGAAAGGACCTTCAAGATCATCAAGTCCAACCATTAATCCAGCACCTCCGTGTCCCCTAAACCATGTCCTGAAGCGCCACATCCACATGTTTTTTGAACACTTCCAGAGATGGCGACTCCACCACCTCCCTGGGCAGCCTGTTCCAATGCTTGACCACTCTGTCCGTAAAGAAATTTTTCCTAATATACTCCCCTGGTGCAACTCGTCCTATCACCAGTTAGTTGAGAGAACAGACCAACTCCCTCGTTGCCATAATCCCCTTTCAGGTAGTTGTAG
>NW_010554346.1:0-30167 GCF_000687285.1 Phaethon lepturus | reverse complement strand
CCTCCAGCCTTTCTTGTAGATGGGCGTCACACTTGCAAGCGTCCAGTCCTCCGGGACCTCCCCTGTTAACCAGGACTGCTGACAAATGATGGAGAGTGGCCTTGCAAGCGCTTCTGCCAGCTCCCTCAGTACCCTTGGGTGGATCCCATCGGCCCCATAGACTTGTGGGTGTCCAGGTGGCTTAAGAGATCCTTAACTGTTTCCTGCTGGATTATGAGGAGTTTATTGTGCTCTCCATCCCTGTCTTCCAGCTCAGGAGACAGAAGACCTTCTGGATACCTGGACTGGCTATTAAAGACTGAGGCAAAGAAGGCATTAAGTACCTCAGCCTTATCCTCATCCTTGGTGACAATGTCCCCCACCATATCCGGTAAGGGGTGGAGATTCTCCTTCCCTCTCTTTTTGTCGTTAATATATTTGTAAAAGCACTTCTTGTTATCCTTTACAACCGTGGCCAGATTGAGTTCTAGCATTAAGCATACTCCTAGAGTATATCTTCCCTTAATCTGACAGAAAGCAGTTCATATGACTATCAAATTGCCATAAATGGAGGTGACCAGGTTAACTTCAAATGCAGATTCCCAGTCTGAATTAAAATAGCAGCATAGATGCACCATTCAGCTATCCCTTTTCTTCTACCTTTTGGACACTCAGTGAGTACTTCACAGACTTTAGTTCAGGAAGACAATCTTATACACAAGCACAACTGTAGCCATCTTCAGTAACAGGACTGCAATAGTCTCCAAAGCTTGCTACAAATTATATCCCAATAATTTTTTATTTAGTAAATTCACAACTGTGTGTTCTATTTCCAGTTTTACTTTCCATTCAATATTGTCTCATTCTCACTTACTTTCCTTTCCAAGGTGTCTATTTATATTTGCCTATCTCAGGAGACTGAATACCTAAATTGTTATGCATTTCAATGGACATTGACACTATAGAAGAACCAAGTACTACAAGTAGAGACCCTTTGAATCAGATGGTTTCCATTCCCAAATTTGTAATGGATTTACTGCATCATAAAATAACTCCATGCTTTGAAGGAAAGGTATAGTAACGCATGTTGAGCTGTTTCAAGGAAAGAATGATTACAGTGCAAAGTATCCTAATCAGTGTAACATTATATTAATTTTTATTAGCCAAAACCTAGATCATATGTATGCAGCTCGGGACTGATAAGGACCCTGAAGGATTTGTTGAAAGCTCCTGCAGCAGCACAGGTCACATTTTAATACTTTAATGGGCAACTATTGCATAAGGTTTCCTAAACTCATATACTTCTCTCTGTAAACTTTATGCTGACCTTCAAAACTGAAGATGGATCAATACCATTTTATATAAGACTATAAGACTGTATGAAACACTAAGTCAATACTACATTTTTATCATGCTTGTAATGTAATGTAATTCTCTACATCAAATAACCCTGAAAGTACCAGTGAAAGCTAGAAATTTTGTTTAGAGACATTAATTCAGCCAAGCACTGGCCAACACCAAAGTCACTGAATGCCAAAAGTTTCATTAGCCCAAAGACACCCTAGTGGCCTTATAATAGTTAAACTTCCAAAGCCCCGCAAAACCCAAAGGATTAAGCTAATGCAAACTTAAATTGTCCAAGTGAGAAAATTCAATTCAGGAGCCCAGAATCTTCAGATCCTGTTGTGTGTTTGATCTCACAATTAACAAGAGAAGAGGAGATGAAACAGAAATCCCCACAGGGAAGTTTCTCACAAAATGTCATTATTCTTGGTAAGTTTGAGCATCATGAGACAATATGAGGCACTGGTATCTTTATTTTCCTAAAGAAAAAGAGCCTACCCATTTTCCACACTACATGTCAGAATAAATATTTAGAGAGGTACAGTTACTGGGGATCTGAACAGGTTACCTTTTAAATGCCTGCAAGGTCATATACTTGGTCAAATTCATATACATGCAAGTTCATATATATGGTCAAATACCATGGAAGAAGTTACAAACACAAGAGACAGAAGTCACTGTTCTGGGGACTTCTCATACAGGTTATTTTCAGCGTAATGATTACTTATTTACTATTCCTGAGACCCAAACATCTAAAATCTGACACAAAGCAATAAAGAGTAACGGTAATCAACTAAGGGAGTGGCATTTTGGGTATATGCTTTAATGCTTGTCTCCAGTCTAACTGTTTGAATTTTCACATGAACATCAACTACCTTAATTCCTGAGTATTTTTTACAGAACAGATTTACTACAGTGTTTTCTCTGCTCTTGCATCACTGTTTTTAGTTCACAGAAGCTCATTGTATATATTTATAAAATGCACACACATAAAACCATAAAAGAACTTTAAAAATATACATGACTTGAAAAATATAATAGTGAGGCAGAGGAAAAGAGAAATAGGAATGTTAGATTATTTGTCTTCCCTTGAAAGAAAAAAAAATGAGAAACATGATGCAAGTAGGTGTAATTAGCATTCATAATTACTTCTGAAAAACTCTTACATTTCAGGTGCAAACACAAATAAAGCCCTTTGAATAAGAACATCTATATGACTTTTACGTCAGTAGGATATCTACTGTGCAATTAGGCCAACTCATATTACCTCTCATAATGAAAGGTCTTGCCATGTTTATAGCAGGCTCAGCTTTCCTTGGGCCCAGGATCCAAGCCTTTCAGTTCTGAATTCTTTCCAACACTGGATTTATCACAGGGAGCCCGATATAGAAACAGGGTAGCCTGGTTGACAGACCTTTAATCAGGACTGTTTTCCTCTGGTAGTCAAGGCATTCATCTTCCCAGTTGTGAGCTGCTCACCATTCTTTTTGTAATTAACATACATGTAAGCTGTGCAAGTTGGAGGCGTAAGGCTCAGTTTCAAGGGCAAAACTACTTTATTGCCCTCAGCATGAGACATCTGTACACATGAAATGTGTCCCTTGTAAGTGAAATCCCCAGACACCCTATCTCTAAAGTGAAAAGTATTTCTTCTGTTCAAATAAAGCTGCAAAGGCAATCTCCAAACAAGCATTCAGTTGGATCAATAGCTAGAAACTGAATAGGACAATGTCTCATGCTGCTTTATAGAATTTTCAAAAGATTTGAACCACACATACCCAATTTTTCAAGTTCCACCACTGGGATTTATAGTCTTGTTTTCTGACTCTAGGAGAAAAACAACAAAGAACGTATTCACATACAAAACCTAAAAAAGAACTCTATAGTCAAATAATATCAGGGGTGTAACTTAAATCCAGAAAAGCAAGGGCATTCAAAGTTACGGTCAGGTGATTAAGTATACTGTAAAGATCTTTAGAGATTAAAAGTGATTTTATATGCCTACCTTTTTAATGCCCAAGTACAACAGATATAGCTCACAATTACTAAGATGGGTGACATATCTTTCAAAATAAAAATTATCAGGCACATATATATGAAAACAGTCTTTCCATGAATTTTTAGGGGAATATTGTTAATTTATTTAATGATTTTTTTTCCCACTTGAATATCAAGCTATTATAATCTTTCTTGATATATGTGCTATCAATTACTTAATTTTCTATAGCACAAAACCAGGGGACAGATATTTTAAATATTAACTATTTTCTGTGTCTATAAGATGTATCTTACTTCTGACTTTACCATTTATGGAGAAAAGTAAATTTGCTCCATTACATGGAAAGGAGCATCACAAAGAAAAAGACATTAAAATTGTAATTCACAAAAAAAAAAAAAAAGAAAAAAAAAGAAATACCCCTTTCAAGTGTTCTATTTTTTGTGGAACATAACTTCAGGCCTGAAATTTCTTTTTTTATTTGATTTGCTTTGGTTAGGAATACTGTAGCCATGTGATCTGGGAGAGTTATTCAGTTCCTAAGACAAGATAACAGCAGAAGTTGACATACCACACATACCCAGGAGGCCACAACTCCTCCCAGGCCTGATTCAGTTTTGGTGTAATCTGTCTGGTTATGCAAAGTATCATGCTGTTTTCCACAGTAAACCCAGATGTTCCAGAGAGTACCTAATTCCCAAAACATATCATTTGTGCTGAAAACAGATTTTCAGAAGAACATGTAGGAATACGTGGCTAGCAGACTGGGATCCAACCACATACAGGATTGCATACCTGCCTAGCATTCTGCTGTATGTTTCTCTTTCATTTTCATAACTACTTTAAAGTGAACCAACTTTGCCCCCAAAAGAACTACAATCCTGTATGTTACTGGGTCCAAAAAGAGTATAAATAGTATAGTATTCTTCTTAAAGACAGGGATAAATGAAGTATTTCTTTATCAAACATATGCCAGTATCATAAGCGACCTCAGAGAAGATGAATGAGAACTTTAACCTCCTTTGAAAAAATAGGGAAAATACTTATTTACAACAGATTATAAAGACAAAAAGAATAAAATATTTAACATTTTTAGTAATCCAAGACAAAGAATGTGATTCAGACAACAGATGTATCCACAGAACAACATATCATCTAGATCCGATACAAGATCTCAATCTCTGCTACAAACAGCATACATACCAAGCACACGCTGGGGATTGTTTATTCTCACCAGGAAAGATGCAGTTCAAACATTTAGTAATAAAGTACTGACTTAGTTAAAGAAATAAGTAGGACAAGACATACTATTACAAAGAGTGAAGAGAAGAATTTGGAAAGTGACAGGTTGGAATCATCTTATTTAATTACTTTAAATGACAATGTCCTTTTTTTCCTATCTTTCACATATACATTTTTCAGGTTTCCTGGTACTTAAGCCTAAATGCAAAAAACCCCAAATTATTTTGTTGCCAGTAACAATACAGGTTTAGGGTTGGTTCCTCCTTCCCCACCCAGTCATTGCAAAGAAGCTCAGAAATACAATAATTTCTTGGCATTTTTACCTTGAATGTCTCAGGGGACATTCTGTATTTTATAGAAGATGTGAACAAATAAGTTGTCAGAAAACATGTCAAACTTGAAAGTCTCAGACTCCAACAGCGGAAGTAAGTACAACCTGCTCTTGTCTCTTATAATTAGGTCTATTAATTTATGTGTTTTGTTTTACTTGCATTTCATACAAGTATAAACAGATAAGAAAGTAGTAAGGGAAAATAAAAAGAAAGCAAATAAAGTATTTTAGTGTAAATAAAATACCTAGCAGAAATTAAATTCATTATTATGATGTAATGTAGTCTAATATATTTATTTCCAGCTTGCTTTACCTGAAGCCATTACTCTTTAAATATTTTCAGGATAGCACACTTTTCTTTCAATTTGTCAAACAAATCTACATATATGTAAAAGCCCCTTCCTTCACTCTTATCTTCAACCCTCCATGACACTGCAGGAGACTTTGGAGCTTCTCTCTCCTACAGCTGCAATAACGGCAGACTATGGAAAGATCCTGTCAAAAAAGGGCTTGTGATTGCCTTAGCTGCAGGAAAGTCACTGGAAGACCGGGCCAGTAAAGATAGGAGTTCAGGCAGGAACCATGTTTTATGAGTAGCCAGCAAATCCGTATTCAAGGGGCAGAAGAGATGGAAGATGTGCTATGCCTAGGTGTTAAAAAGGGCTTGTTACTGTACTACCATCCATCTTCTTTTTCTGTCTCTCCTTTTCTCAATGCCTTCAAAACCAGAATAATGGGAAGCGTCAGTCCTCATGCCTCCCCTCTCCATTCCTTAATTTTTATCCTACCTGCCTTTTGTCAAGGAAATACTATAGGCTTCAAGAACTACAAGGTGATCCATCAAAAATAACTCTGTTTCTTGGTCAAAGGACTACGTATTATATTCATAAGAGATGTTGTACCTCTGCTTGCCTGAAGGTAACTAGGGACAATCTTCTCTAACAAAATACTGGCTTTGTCTTGAAGAAGATGCCACCTGAAATTGAGAAGTCAAAGTTCTTGCTGAACTTTTAGTCCTCAGTGAGTGAACCCAACTGACATTCAGGCATTTTATACTTGCCTATTGAAGAGTTAATCATATATCAGTAAGATAGAATTTTTATCGGTACTAATTATTATTAGATGATGAAATGTAAATGAACTGGAAGTCAAGAAAAAAGTTCCAGAGATTCTGCTGTAGAAAAATCTTATTCTACAGTCTGCTGAGTAATCGAATTTTCTAGTTTGAGTTCATTCAAGGATAAATATCAGTCATTCTGAGACTTATGCCAACTTCAGTAAGTAGTTCTCAAAGTAATAGATTTTTGTAACATAGGCAAGAAAAAAACTACCAAGTTATTCAGATGGTCATCAATATTTTGTTCTTGATATCTTTTTAAAATTAAATCCAACATACTACCTAACTTTTGACTTCTCAAAATATAACAGAAATATTTGTAAGTTGAGTGACAGATGACTAGAACTGAATTGACTTCCATAACCAGAACTCTCCTCCCTTGGTATGTATACATGAAAATGGAGTGCACTTATGAATGTCAAACTCTGCTTTATTCCAGAAGTACAATACTTTGTTCTGGAAGTAAAATCAATACTATAAATCAATACTTTTGCAGAACACACAGCTGCAACAGTAAGGCATTACTGTCTTCAAGTTGTAACGCAATGATTTGAAAATATTTCTAAACTTTAATTTCTGAACTAAAATATTGGGGTTTTACTGCTATATTTTTTTAGAGCTCTAAGGGTCTATATAAGTAAGCCTGGCTTCAGGCTATCAAACCCTAGAGATCTGGTAATGTTGGAGTACAATCACCAAAATAATAATGACAACAAACTTCCATTTCCACTTTCCTCCCACAAAGCTTCTTACCTTTTATCCTGAAATATGATATTTGAACACAATTCCTAAGTAACACACTCGTTTCACCATGAAAGACTTGGAATATTTTCAGTTATTCCTGCTACAAGCTTCCAGGCACTACAGCTGTGTAGAGCATATATTTTCTCATTAAGACAGTGGTGATACAACCAACATTTAAACATGTGAATATATAATTCACCATGAGCACAGGGATTAGTTATCTGTCTAAAAACTCATGAATACATATGAAAACAGTGATTATCTAAAAAGATACCTTGCAGGTTTCTAATGTAAATGTGTATGTTCACAAGTTACTTGGAATAATATGAAATAGAGCTTGTTCCCTTGAGATGGAAAGTTACTGTTCCATAAATTGTTTCTGTATTGTGTTTATTATCACTTTTTTTGAGGAGGTTGAATGATTCTCTATCAAAACTCGTAAAATATTCATTACAGTTGCATCTATTACCACCAGCAAAAATGTATCTAATAACTCTAAATGACATTTACATTACAGGATTTTACTATGTCAGACTAAAATTCCTTGTTTTAGCAAAGCAGGTAAACAATCTCCAAAATCTACCTTTCTCTTACCTTTTAACATCTGTAAAGCAGCTTCCATAGAACACCACTGCTTACTACAATTAAAATTTGGCTCAGATTTGGAAAATATGAATTTTGTAACAACTGTAACCATGTGCATAAATGATGATCTAGATTATACATCATGAGCGGATTTTGACTGGTAAATACGAGATCTGACTGAAAGATCGAGCCCAACCTACAATGGAGTTTCAAGAAACAAGACTGGAACTGAATTGAAGGTGAACCGAACCCAAGAACCAGAAGTATCAAGAATGGTAAGTTGTTATTTTGAGAGTTAAGTAAGGAGAACAAGTGGTGTACCAATCTCAAAGTAGAAGAAGGGAGTGTCAGACGCTGAAGTCAGAAGTCCGTACATCTTCGTGATGTTTACTGTGAGGAACATGCCAACAGAAAAGCAGACAGTAAACTCCTATATAGAAAAAAAACTTGGGTTGTTGTATACGAACAATGAATCAACTCTGAGAACCAGAGACAAGAAACAATGAGCTATGACAAAATGGAGGATTAGGAACCTGATAATTTTGGTTTTGTCTGGGGTGTGTTTGTTGCTTTGGGGTGTTTTTGTTTTGTTTTTTTGTTTGTTTAGGAACTCGGTACTTTTGTAAATTCCAGTCATAAGCCTAGAATGAGCACATAAGTAAGATTTTCCTGTTTTCTTGGGTTTGGGTTATTTTTTTTAAGGAGTTGAATTTTTCTTCTCCCTTTGGTTTCTGCTTCTTTCTCCGAACCTGCTCTGTCCCAGAGTGAATATTCCAGTGAAGCTCAGCCTTCAGATGGAAACGCAGCAGTGACATAAGTGATCTCACTACCAGCATAAATCAGTATAACATCTCTAATGCTTCACATCCTAATGCCTGACTGTGTTTTGTATTGAAGACTATCTGTGATGTATCAAACCTGGAATCAGCATTCCATGGCATAACTATTGTGGATAAGCTGATCCATACTACAGTCCATATAAGCTGTCTTGTCTTATGGCAAGTGCAAGGTAATTTTTTAAAACCTGTTTCTTATGGGGTAAGCTAACTCACCTTGTGTTTTTTGATGGCTGGGAAAATGCAGTCACCTTAGTACTGCTTGTGTGTGGTAACCTGTGATTTCATGGTAAGTGATCAAGTGTATGAGCTCATAGATAACATTAAGGCCAACATGAGTAAAAACACTACTGTCAAAATACAATCACCTAATACCATTGTTGCCCTAAATGGATCACAAATGTATCAAAATGATCTACGTTTGTTTATTTTGTGCACTTCGGTACAAAACTGATAGCAATTTTGGTTCTGCAAACACAGCAACACTGGGTAAGAAAATGCGACATCTCTAATATTTCTACTTTCACAGTAATGTTACAAGACATCTGAAGCTGGGAGAACTGTCTACTGTTCAAATTACATGTAAATTACCTCTTTCCAAATATTTGACAGGAATATACCTTTGAAATGTTTTTGCAGCAAACCTTTCAACAACAATTTGAGGGTCAATTACAGTTGAATGAAATTCTCTCACTGTTTTAAATGAAAAGAAGAAATTGGACAGTTAAGTGGCTGCTCAGGAGTTTCAGCCACGATCCTCCTTTTAGGATACATGGGATTACAGTTACATTTATTTCCCCTAGAATCTGTATTTGACAGCAACCAAAACATGTACGCAGAGGTTTGAGTGCTTTTCAAGGTTACTGCAAAAATTACGGCTTGTCAGAAGATGGTGCTGTTAGGCCATTTTTATCTAAGAAAATTACTTGTAATTACAAAAATAAATTTAATCTGTGTGGAAACCCCAAACTGTTGGTTGGCTTAAAATATAATAGTTTTTAATAAATAAATAATTTTGCATTTTGTTAAGGCAGAGCTTTGACCTTGAACTACTTAGCTAAGTCTGTACTGGAGCACTTTCTGACATCTAGTCTCAACAACACAGGACTGAATTTTGTTTCTGACAAATTAAATAAAACTGCCAGGTGCAGAAGTATTCTACCTAGACCTGGGATAACTTCTTACATTACAATTTGTGCATAGCTTCATGCACTACATTTTTTCCCAATTATTGGCTATATTACACCTATTAATAATTGCATATTAGCACTGAACTGAATGCATGGACTGCAAGGCCAAGGTCATACAGTTACATTAAACATGCAAAGGGCTAAGCATTGTAGAGGGCATGCTGGGGGAAAACAGCTAGGGAGAATTTCCATTACCACATAAATCGAATACTACAAATTGTTCTATATAAGAAATTTACATTTGGCTCTCTTACACTGAGAATACACTCTTACTGTATCTCTAGCTACTGTCAACTAGTATTTTATTCTATATGAATACTTATGAAAAATACATAATTTGATCTCCAACTATTTTTTCTTTGCTTTTTGACCGACATTTAAAGATCATGATTTTTCATAGCAGATTCCAATAAAGAAAGGGGAAACTTCATCAAGTACTGTAGGATGGATAGTTATAGTTTTTTTCTTCTAACCAAAAACTTAAAACATATTTTCAAGTTCCTTGCTGAACTAAAGCACTATCTTGAAGTTTAACCTACAGTCCAAATAAACTAAGTATTCACATTAACTGTGAATTAACTCAGAAACTCACATTAACTCAGAAACTGAGTCTGATATTGTTGATGGCAAGTGAACACCCCCTCCAATCAGATAGGAGGGAAGATCTGTTTAACAGACTCTTGCCTCACAGAGTGGGAAGTGGGTACTTAGGGAAGGAAGCATTAGAACAAAGCAAATATAGTCTGGTTCTTCCCATGGCTCCCTGCAGCCTGCAGTTTACAGGCTAATCTGAACACTTGACTCACTTGTTCTCTTGGCTCAGCTGCTTGGAAATTTGTTCAATGTTGGAAAAGAAATAAAATTACAATGAAGATGACTTATAGAACTAAGCAGCGTCTTCTTTCCTTCCTGTTAGAATAAGAGGCTTTGAAAACTAGATTTAAGAAGCTACAGAGTACTGGCAAGCAACAAGATAGAGGTACACTATCCTAAGATGGTATCTCTCTCAAAATTGTATTTGTTTATTTGCTCTTTATCATTCTCATTTGAGTTTATCTCTCAGCAATCTGCAATTTAAAAAAAAAAAAAAAAAAAGGCTAAGCTACATGGAAGCATGCTAGGACTTGCCAGTAGATCTTTCTGTGAACATCTGGTGCCTTGAAACACTTTCCATCACATTACCAGCAAGGCCTTTAGTTTTTTTGGGGGAAAAAAAAAGAAGAAAGCACAAGGAAGATAAAGAGTCCAAAGCAAAAAGACCAGACAGAGCAAGAAGTGTATGAGGAACCGTAGCACATGGTTACACTTCCAACAAAAAGAAGAACAGTCAGAGCTTCACCCAAAAACTTTGCTCTTGGCATCACTCGATAGCTCTCTTGAGACAACCTCCTCTCTCACTCTGTCCTTCCCTCAAAAAAATTACATTTGCCACAGTGATTTGTTTCACTTCTCCATTTAGATCCTAAAGTATTTAAACTGAAGAAGTTCCTGGTCACTCTTCTACAAAGTGCATGGGAAAAATGGCACTGACCTTGGCTGCTCCTTAGGAAATGCTGTGCAGAGTACAATTAATAATATCTCCTCCAGGGGTTTTCTTCACTTGGAAATCACATCAAGTTAAACCACAACCTTGAGAAGTCACTTAGGGGTGTTTTCTAATTGAATGTAATAGTCAAGTGAAACCAAATCCTATGAGAGATTTCAACATTAACACAGCACCTCCAACTGCTTAGTCACTCTGACAAAGTGTTGATCTTCCTTCCCGTGGTATTACAAGCTATGAAATATAACAGTGTAACAGTTAGAACAGCAGGATACTATTGCTGCTTCTGTTATTTATTCTTCACGTATTATTGAGGAAAATAATGCGTGTTTTCCTAAGCTTCTTCACTTCTTTCAAAGGAAATAACAACTGTGACCTACCATGCAGGGCAACTGAAGGACACAATTCAAACTTAAAAAAAAAAAAAAAGCTGAGATAAGAGATGCTAAAGAAGCTCAACTATTTATTATCAGAATTTGCAGCAAATACCATTTTTCAGAATTACAGAAGTTCCCTACTTGGCCTATGGTTGGTGAAAAGCTAGAAATTATGTTTTCTATAAATTTAGTTTATATACACACAACGTTTTATCCACATTCTTTTGTTGACATGCTTTTCTTATCAAGTTATCAACCTAATAATTAGAGCTTAGAGGTTTTTAATGGTGTCAGCTGTATTCTGAAGAGTAGCGTTAGAGACCTGTCCTTTTAGTATTAACAGATATAAATGGCAATATAAAAAAGAATGTCAAAAAAGTCACATTTTGCAGTCTTTGCACTCTGCCAGCCGTGCAACCCACGTTCTTGACCTACTGAAAGCTAATGACAGAGTTAGGACTTAATACTCCAGCAATCATGCAGGCGATCTGTCAGACTGAAAGGATGAGCTCTTGTATTAAAAGAGAAAGGGGGGAGGGAAATGAAAAAACTGATGACACATACAGCTTGTTATATTAACTTTGGCCAAATACAAAAATGAATGCTAACCAAGACTAAAACCAGTGGCCCAGAGCATAGGGAATTTAAGTAACTCAGATGAAGCTAAGGGTCTCTGCACTTAATGAAAAAGCCACTGACCTTGAAGAGTGATCCAAGGGGCTTAATTTAGACATACTGGAAAAACAGAAAGGTTATGAGGCAAATAACCTATTTCTTCCATAAAGGGCTTCTGAATGATGCCCTGGATGAATGTAGCAATTCGTAATATGGAATGGTATGCAACAACAACAACAAAAAAACCAACAACAAAAAAAAAGAGGCAAAACAAAAAGTGAAATAATCCTACATTCTGTGACTGTACGTGAAGTTGCCTTTGTGTATTGAGTATGTTGACATTAGCAGAGCACAGACTGAAAACACTTAAAGCATCTCAAAGTTACACCTATGATAAAACAAAAGTCTTTCTCCCATCCCACAGACTGGATGAGATCTGTTATGCAAGTACATCATGTATGTACTTATATCAATAGAAAGGTCAACAAAGATTGACAGAAATACATTTAATGTACAAGTGAAAAGCATACCTATCCCTTGTAGGTTTTATTATGTTATTTTATTATTTTGTATTTTTTAAATATCAGAAGTTTGTATAATATATCTCAATTAGCAAGTTAGAACAATTTGCTTTCACTTGTTGCAGCAAAAGGATTCGTTCGTTTAGCTTAAAGCTCCCTGTGTTTGAGTCCACGATTTAACACAGGTTGGCTTTGTGTCATGAAAATCTAGTGAAGTAATTCAGCTCTATTAGTTTACCACATTATTAAGAAACTCCATCTGGCATTAGCGAAGTGAAGAAAAATCATGCTTATACATAAATAAGCTTTCTCTCACTCTTGTTTATTTCCTTTCTTCTAAGCATCTGGATATACTGAGACAATAGAGAATTAAGCTTAGAGACTTAAACCAAGAATTACATTTTTCTTTGTGGGAGGACCCTCTAACGACCACTGACAGCAAGGCTGGAGGCAGGATAGGTCTCTTCCCCCTTGCCTTGCTGATTGTTTTTCATCATTATTTCTGATAATTATTGAGACTAATGAAGCACATCTCCCTGTCTGATAGCTCTGAAAGGGAAAGACTACTGCAAATCTTCTATAACCTGCTTTTAAGCACAGTAACCTTGACTAACTGTTCTGGCAGAAGAAGAAGAAAGAAGTTTCCTGTCTGTGTTACAGCAGACAGCTGTGCTCAGGGCATGTCCCACTTGTGAGGGAATAGCGTTCACCTCACTCCTCAGTCCTCCCAGCCAGGTCTGTAATTGGAGCAATGGTCACCAATCACTTGAGGGCTGGGAAGCAGAATCGCAGAATCACTAAAGTTGGAAAAGACCTTCAAGGTCATAAAGTCCAACCATTAGTGCAGCGCCACCGTATCCCCTAAACCATGTCCTGAAGCGCCACATCCACACGTTTTTTGAACACTTCCAGAGATGGTGACTCCACCACCTCCCTGGGCAGCCTGTTCCAATGCTTGACCACCCTCTCAGTGAAGAAATTTTTCCTAATATCCAATCTAAACTTCCCCTGGCGCAACTTGAGGCCATTTCCTCTCGTCCTATCGCTGGTTACTTGGGAGAAGAGACCAACCCCCTCGTCGCCACAACCCCCTTTCAGGTAGTTGTAGAGAGCGATAGGGTCTCCCCTCAGCCTCCTTTTCTCCAGACAAAACACCCCCAGTTCCCTCAGCCGCTCCTCGTAAGACTTGTGCTCCAGACCCCTCACCAGCTTTGTTGCCCTTCTTTGGACACGCTCCAGCACCTCAGCATCCTTCTTGTAGTGAGGGGCCCAAAACTGAACAGAGGATTCAAGCTGCAGCCTCACCAGTGCTGAGTACAAGGGCACAATCACTTCCCTAAGTGAAAAAAACTAAGAAGGGGGCTTAGACAAGTGCCCCCACACAACACACCTTTTATATTGGAAGTCTTTATCTCTGACATGCATCATCTGCAAGAAGAAAAAAGACTGAAATGATACCCGCTATTTATTATTCTTCATAACTCATTCGGCAGCTGCAGATACACGGGGATAAGTATTAGGGAATGTTTGCTGGCCTTCCACATAAATATCTCATCTTTGCTCTTATGCTTCATTTTAGCTGCAGCTTAATGTTTTTTGAGAAGCTTTTCTTTTGTGCTGAAAGTACATTCTGGGCCTGATAATTGACTACAGAAGCCTGGATACTGCAGAGTACCTTTATATTGTCTCAGTCATAAGAATACTGATTTCATTTAGAACAATGAAATATTTCTTTCTAACTTAGAATTGTCCCTTAAAAATTGCTTTAGGTGTTGTCCTTCCACCAAATCCCTTCCATTCAAAGAGCTCTTACACTCAAGTCTTTGTGTTGGAAGACTGAGAAGCACTACTTTAACATGGCAGACCTAAAATCTCTGTGTTTTAAATATATATGTATATTTTAAGAGTGAATATGATGTTATGGTACACTGCAATTAGATCTTTTTTTCAGTTAAGTTCTTTCAACAAGTTTCTCAAAACTGGTGCTGGCTTTGAACTTCATGGGTCTGAATCTTCACTGTTATGAGTCAAAACAATGTGCACTAAACCAATCAACCGGGAGATTTGCTTCAAAACACACTGCTGTGTGAACCAGAAGGCCCATGCAGTCGCAGCCAAATTGCTGAAGACATTCCAATCCATCGGACAACACTTATGCTTAAAACAGCATAAATCAATAAACATACTTCATTCAAGAGGATTGTCCTTGTATGAAGTTGCAGAATAATATACTTACTGGGCCCCAGATTTTGTCTGGAATCAATGGTGTTCAATATGAATAAAAATAAGCAACACAAACACCAGGTATGCCATGGTTTTGATAGTACATGGCAGACTATTCGCCTTTGCAACATTTCTCTTTTACTTTTGATAGGACTATCATAAAATACTCATATCAAAACTAATTTATTCTGTTTTGTGTTGCACAGGCTACAATAGGTAGAGTTTTACATTCTCACGTCTCAGACCTCTCTCTGAAGTCAGAGAGGCACATGAATGAGACGGCAAGGTATCTCACATGCCTCCCAGCTGGTAAGCAGTCAAATTAAGGAGAGAGATGTTCAGAGATTGGAGAAGATCAGGTTCAAACATATGACTAATTACTGCCAGGAAAGCAAATTCAGTAAACATATACATTTGGTTTTACGTTTGCTAAGTAGGAGTCCCCACACTATGTAGAATTAGTTGCAGTTCAACAGTGAAGAAGTCCAAAGACCATTATGAACCTGGACAGATAAAAGACAGAAAACTCCCTTCTCATTAAAAAGGCATCTTCTTTTTTGAAGGAGTTAAGTAGAAAGTAATACAAAATTTGACTTTGTTTGTCCTATAGTATTTCTTTCCATTGCAAGTAAGTCACTTGTTTCTTGATCATACATAGTATGTTGAGTGCCAACACAATCTACACTTTCTGAGCTAAAGTAAAAAAAAAAAAAACCGAAAACAAAAACAAACCAAATCTGATCTGATACACTGCTTGCTAACAGACTGCCAGGAAAATAATTTGCCAAAAAAATCTATAGTACAAACAAACCTGAGTATTATCACCTTCATACTTTTTTGACCTCATTTTGAGCAGTTTCTGACATCTATACTAAAGTAAAAAATTATCAGATTTGGGGAAAACAGTCTGATTATGTTTTTATAGAGATTTCTGTATGTTACTCTCCCATTTATTTCTCAATCTGGTCAATTCATTAAAAAAATACACAGACAGGCATCTTCCAATAGTATTTGGGCCACTGGGGTTATATGACAGTTCCAATGAAAATTAATTGAAGTTGAAGCTATTAACACACATTTGGATTGACTTTTCTTATCTTAGACCACAGCTACCTGAGCACATTAATTACATAGTTGATCCTTCTGAGTACAGGAGGGAAAACAGAATTGTTCATTCAATGCTATATATCTTGCACACTGTCCATTCAGAAGTGTATCATTGAATATTAATTATCGTGAAAGGGAAAGCCAACTCTGCTCAAGAGAAGTCATATTTTCAAATACAGTACATGTTCTGCTTTAGCCAAGCAAAAGAAATTATTTCAGATATACGAAGGCAACCAAATGCAAAACTGACAAAGATTAGCAAACACAACAATTAATAATTGCATTACACTGTAACAACAATAAATCCTTCTATAAAATATAGAACCAATTACGAGAGACACAAATCATTAGTAGACTATTTAGATTTATGAGGAAAACTGCATCTCAATAAGAAAAAGCAAGCGATGTGCAAAACAACCTACACAGCAAATTCCCAAGCATTGTTCTTGAGAGAGTTTGGGAATACTGACTTTGAAAAAAACAATCACAAATCTTGCAATTCATAGCAGTTGTCATCCCTTTAAATACCAGTTGTTTGTTATGAGACCAACTGACTTCAACATTGTTTCATGTTTCATGTCTATATATTAGAACTATATAAAAGCATAAAGTTCACCTTGGAAAAAAAAAACCAAACACAGGTCTTGTAAAACAAGATAATAGTACAGAATATCAGTACAGAAGTAGGATAAAATAACACAAATTAAAGGATAAAGTATGAAAATATGACATTAAAATTGTCATTTTTTAACTAGAATATAATTAATTATTCTGCTACTTGATTATTTTTAAATGTAGTAATAGTCAATATTCTTGAATTCATAATTTCCAAATTACAGCTCTCTCATTTCTCCCTTGTCACCCCAAAATGTGTTTACACGCTTGTGCTGTAGACACATTTCTCTCATACATCTACAGCTACCTGTCTCACCATTACAAAAATCACTATAATTAATACTTTGATTCAAATATTCAATAGACAGTACCACAGACAGCAAAACAATAAAATAAATGTATCTTTTTCAGTTCATGGTTTTGTCCCCTACTGGACAAAATGTATAAGAGAGAGATATATATTATATGTAAATACATATAAACTACATACATATACACACATATTTAAATTATACTGCAGAGTTTAAGAGATTACACTCCTTATCTTTACATTTATTACACTTTGATTATAACCTTCCTATTCTGTATAATTATTATGAATTCTCATTTTTCCTGATATTTCCTTTTATTTTATTTGTACATGAAGTCCAGCTAGGTAGGAACCTAGATACCAGGAAAGAAGCTATCACACCAACAGCTTTCCTCAGTTGTAAAATTTAAATAAATAATTAAAAAAAATCTAAGAAAATAAAATTAATGACTTAACACATTTTCTATCAAGACCACCTGGGTTAGGTACAGAGTATTGTAGTCTTTACAGACACACAGAACACAGTGCAATAACTTAGCTATTTAATATTTAAAACATCCAATAGAAAATGCTATGTTTACCAAACCCCCATTCTTTGTTATTCTTCAGTTTACTTTGATGAAGAAAAAAAATGAAAACAGGGAAAATCAGGTATATTGGCCGGTAGGGGTTTACATGAGTCTAAACTAGTAGTAGATAAAGCTTACACAGCTGAATATGTTGGTTTTGATCCTAAGAACTACTTTTTCATCTGAAAGACCGTACCATGAATTTCTCTTTCAAATATTGTGTTTCCATCTTTTTTTACCTATAAGACAGAATGGCTTAATTAAAGACTCTGGTCAGCAGCAAGTGACCTAGTACTTCCAGGGCCATCAATGGTCCTTACGGCATTATGCACAGATAGTTTCCCACAGGCTACTCATGGATCCCAGCGATGGTAACAAACAACTATTATCTATTTGGTTATTGTCTCTCTAAAGGAATATCCACTCTCAAAGCATTTGTTGGCTAAATTACATGAAAATCTAACAAATTAAAGATGAATAGTTGATTTTTCAATCAGGTTCAAAACCAAGTTAATACATATCAACCACTGAATAAAGCCTATCACATGCCACCAAATAATAACTCTCTCTGACTTCCAGCAGAGTACACCCTTTTTGTGTGTGATATTGCAGGAGGTAACTCTGGGCCATACATTCAAATCCAGTTATCAACTTTCCTTTTCTAAGTTTTATATGCTGTAACAAGAGAAATATAGCAAACCTCCAAAGCGCACAGGCCAACTGATTATTTACCACAGAGAACAAATGCATAGCATTCAGTAGTAAAAGCAGTAGCTTTCTACTGTATAAAAGGAGTATTTGATCAGAAGTACTGAACAGAAACATAGAGCTATAAGAGTGAAGGGAAAATTCTTTTCAAATTCATTCCCGATTAACTCAAGCTGTTAAACAAATTGTTAAAACTCAGAATATGGACAGGACAAGAGCCTACTTGGCAACTGAATGACTACCAAAATTCTGCAGATCTAGAAAGGAAAAGGAAAATGACTAATGTATTTTTGCTTGATATCTTTGGTGCAACTTGAGAGAAAAAAAAAAGCATAAATAATATATTAGCAACTAATCTGAAAGCAACTATGTGCCTTCATGGCAATTTGATTATTTTTGACGTTCTGCCATGATGGCTATACAGACAGGTGAATACAAGGAAAACGAACTGAAAATATAAGAAACAAATAGATATTTCTCAATTTAGAATGTTCCCCTGTTACTTTCTTGAAATAGGAAGTGCAAAATATAGTGAAATCAAATGCAGTAACACCTCATGGAAAATGTCCAACTATATGTTAAAGGAATTCCCTGCTGATTTTTTTGAACAAAACTGAACACTGACTATGGAAATAACTTAGGCAGCAATGAGCTTTGCAAAAAAGATAAAAGCAAAAAAGAATTGCAAGAAAACAGGAAGCTCTGAAAGTTGATGTTCATATCCAAAGCCCATAGAATAATACAAACAGGAAAAATCTTTGCAGAAGCCCTTAAGGAAAAAAAAAAAAAAAAAAGAAAAAGAAAAAGGAAGAGGTATGTATTCCCAGAACTGCTGAGTGTGAAAAGTTGTCTGAGCTTGGGAGTCTTCATGATATGGGATAAGATTTATTAGCAAGAATATCTGAAGAGGCAGAGTCCTAAGATTATGTACAATAATACCAATGAAAAAGGGCAAGAAGGGCAAGGTGTGTTGGTGTTTTGATAGGGAGCTATTAGTGACCCCTTGGAAACAAGGAAAAATGACAGAAACGAGCACTGAAAATAAGTACAGATAGCATTGTTCTAATACTGTACAGTACATTTAATAAAAAATAACAATTATCTAAAAAACTTACCTGAGAAATAGCCTTTTAGTCCCATACAGAATTTCAGGAAAAGACAAGGGTTATTAAAAAAAGAAATTTACTAATGTGACTTATGGTTTGATTGTTAGAAAGAGACTAAGGTATATAGAAATTATTCATATTAGAAAACAAGAAACATCATAATTTAAATAATCTGTTGATTAAAAAGACACAGCTAAAGAGATAAACTGACAGCAGCTTTTAAACTTTTAAACTTTGCAAGGATGAAAAATTTGTTAAAATAAAACAGCTTTTCCTTTAAACAGTAAATCAACACTTTTATTAACCATTTCAAATATACGTTCTAGTCTTTGTCACTGTTTCTAACAAACTCTCCTCTGAGATGTGACAGTTCCACTGAATATTTGTTTAGGGCAAGTACCAAGGGCTGAAGTTAGATCATAGGTATTTGGTGTTTCTACTTATTAGCTCATTCTAACTCATTCATATTCTGTGTAAACCCAATCTTGTATTTTACCATTGGAAACAAATGTCCAGGTCTCAAGGAATGTATGCCTTCTAAAACAGCTTTTGGCTGAAAAAAAATAATTTTTTCTTCTTAATTTTACTTCCCCAAATTCCCCCATTACTGGATTTCACATGAAGTAGCCAACATTTGTGATCAAAATTCCTGTTCAGACTTACAGCAGCAAGATAACCAAGTCTGGAGACCAAAACGTTTAAAATAGTTCACCACTGAGGTTTAATATAAATAAAAATTGGCAGACCCCCCCCCCCCTTTTTTTTTTTAAATATTCAGAAATCATGTTGTGCCATTTACTATAATACCTCAAATTAAAATTAAATTTTAACAAATTAAAAGCTAACTGTTAATTTCCTTCAATCATCTTTTGCATGGTTCACTTGCAGGTTCAGCTGTGTTAGTACTTGAAAACTATACTATGCCTATTCCAAGTTGCCGTGAATGAGTGGCTTAGGCCACTTAAAGAATCACCGCCACAGATATTAGAAAGCAAATTATTTTAATATAAATTTGTAAAAAAGTGTGACAGCACAATTCGATGGCAAGGTTCACTCTATTACTTAATTAACATGAAAAAAGGTATAGAAAGAGAGACCGAGTTACAATTCGATTGTAAAGATTTGCTCGTGGATCGAATCGGGTTAATGTGGCTTATATGTATATTGAGGAGAGAAAGTAAGGGAGAGCCTCCCATTGAGTCACAAGGTTCAAAGTGGACTGAAATCCATCCCTAGCCCCAGTCTTGGTCAATGGTTCATAACTAAGGTTAGGCAAGGAAAGTAAAGGAATGCCCTCCCGCTGAGTCAGGAGGTTCAGAGTGGACCCTCTTGCTTTCTAAATTTTTTCTCAGGGAAGAGTCTGGCTGCAGCTGAATCCACTCCTAGTCCCAGGCTTGGTCAACGGTTTATGACTAAAGGGGTAGGGTATCAGGGATTCTGGCATAGTGATGTATTTTGTGCTTGGGTGTAACTTTAGGATGGTAACAATCTAATACAAAATAACAGCAATTAAATTCACTAATGATATTGAGATAAATCACAGTATCAAATCATATAAAACTTAGCAACATCATTGACCTAAAACTTATTAAGATCAGACACGAATCATTTGTTGGTGATTGCTAGGATTCTCGCAATCCCAGTGACACTGGTACTGATCCACCCGAGTCATGGCTAGATAAGGTATGTTCCAAGGCTGTCTGGGGATGATGAGTTACACCCATCTATGCAAGAGTGCTTGACACAGTCAAGGGGCTCACAACTGCCAAACTCCCTGCTCCAAGGCCAAGGCTTATTGAGCAAGGAGAGGGCAGGGGGAAATGCACCACCAAACAAGTCTAACTCCTTACTTCTGTCTGATACAAGAGTTGCAAGAAAGCAATATTCAAATATCTATCCACTGTCATATATAAGATGTCTGGAGTAGAAAACACACAGTATTTTTGCTGTTGAAATACATAAAAGACATGATTACCGTCATGAAATGTTTGAAGTAAAATTCAAATAAACAAGGAATATAGGAACAAGATAGGCAAAGATACTTCTGTACTGAGACAGCCTGTAGACAGTTAAGCAAGAGAATTAGATTTTAAAGAGGGACTAAAAATAGATTATAACCATTATTATTACTTAAATATGGCCTTTAACTGCTTCTACTTGCCAAAAGGTGCCATTTCTTTTAATTCATTTCTGTATCACTGTGTACTCCCAAATATATTTTTCCTTCCTTAGAAAAATATCTCACAATAATAAGGAGACCTTTTCACAGGTCCTGCAAAGTTAATTGAAGCAAGGTAAGTATTAAAGTTAATTGAAGCAAAGAAAGCTCAGTACCAAGGTGAAGTCATCTTCACTTAGGGTTCATATTTAGTAGGCAGTCAACCTAACAACACTACTAAAGGGAATAAAATTTGGTGTGTCATATTTAATGATACAGAAAGTAGAGAGATGGTATTAAAATGCAGTACAGGTACATAGTCTGAGAGAGTTTATGAGCCCTAGTTTTATTACCCATATTCACCTGTATGATCAGATGCTGTATATTGTAATGCAATATTCACATGTTCAGAGCAAGGTTGTGACACTGCTGTATAAACCTTGCAATGCAAAGAGAATTAGTCTCCACAAGGTAAGTCTTCATACACATTGTTTTGTTTTATACTTTTAAAGCTTTTATGAAACATAACCTTTTATATTGAATGAAACCTAAAAACAACCAAGATCATAACTGCCTTTACAAACTGATTTGGCTTTTTTGTTTTAATTCTTTGGATTTGTCTAAGAATCTAAATCTGGCACAGCTAACTCACCCTATACCCTTTCCTAAATCACAAACTTCTTGTTTTTCTGTTCCTCTTCTTAATCACATAGTGCTCTTTCCTCTCTGTTTCAAGTATGACACATTTGGTCATCTCTTTTTCCCCCTCTCCATATTAAAAATTAAGCTTTATTAATAGGATTGATTTCTATAGATCCCTACCCCCTTTTTTCAAACCTAATCTCTGCACTTCTTTAGGCTTAACGTACTGCATTTAATTAAGGAATAATAAATGTGGACCATCTTGAAATTGCTGCATTTTCAGAGTCTATTAAAAGCCCTTAACTTATTCTAGTTTTAATACCTTTAGATACTTGATTAAATAGTGAAGAAAGAAATGTCTGTTCTCATATACTGAAATGAAAGACTGAAGATTAGTAAAAGCAAAGAATGCCAAATTTCATCTTCATTATATTACAGCATTTAGGACTTTGCATTTTCTCTGTAACAATGAGATAATCCATTTGCTCCTAGAATTTTTGGTATTTTGCAGAAGAGTAAACAATATAAAAGACAGACTCAGCCTCTCAATGTAAGAAATTACTAAATAAATATATTATAGTACATAAACCAGATTAACCATCATAGACTAATGAGCAAAATCTGAATAAAAAATCATGAAAAACCAAACTGGAGAAGATAGAGTTTTTAACTCTGCCTAATAGAGGAAAAAATATTAAGCACACATGTAAGTAATTTTTTTTCTTTCATTTTCTTTTCTCACATGAAGAAGCTAGCGCTCTTCCCCCAGTTTTTGATGCTCTAAAATGATGTCTGGATTATTTGAGTCATAGTCAAGATATGCTACACTACAGTGCAAGTGGATTTACCTTCCTTCCACCCTTTGCATGTGCAATATAGAATCATAGAATCTTTGGGTTCAGAGCAACCTTTACAGGTCATCTAGCCCAACCCCCTGCAGTGAGCAGGGACATCTTCAACTAGACCAGGTTGCTCAGAGCCCTGTCCAACCTGACCTGGAATGTTTCCAGGGATGGAGCAGCTACCACCTCTCGGGGAAACCTGTGCCAGGCTTTCACCACCCTCATTGTGAAAAATGTCTTCCTTATACCTAGTCAAAATCTACTCTCTTTTAGTTTAAAACAATTACCCCTTGTCCTATCGCAACAAGCCCTGCTAAAAAGTCTCTCCCCATCTTTCTTCTAAGCCCCCTTTAAGTACTGGCAGGCTGCAGTAAGTTGTCCCCAGAGCCTTCTCTTCTCCAGGCTGAACAACCCCAACTCCCTCAGCCTGTCCTCACAGCAGAGTTGTTCCATCCCTTTCATCATTTTTGAAGTCTCCTCTGGACACACTCTAACAAGTCCATATCTTTCCTGTGCTGAGGGCTCCAGAGCTGGATGCAGTACTTGAGGTGGGGGTCTCACCAGAGCAGAGTAGAGGAGCAAAATCACCTCCCTTGACCTGCTGGTCATGCTAATATCTTCCTTAGAACATCACTTCTGCCTGCTCCTGCTCCATAGCTCACCAATAGCTTTTCCTGTCCCATGGGAAATGTTAGCATAAATATTGGATCATTGCTAAAAATCTCGTTTTTTTTAATGATGGAAATTGATTCCTCCTATTACACAAAAGGCTATAATATGACCAATCCCAGGGTCAAAAATTTCCACTGTGAAGCATTTTCTAGGTGTCAGCCAAATGACCATCAAGTAGGTTTGGTCTTCAAGGATTCTTGGGCAAAAAACAGCAGGTCTGTATATTTTTCAGAAGTGTACAAAGCAAATATTACACCCGAGATGTACACTTGCATCATTACATTCCTTTGTAAATGATATCTTTAGCTGAGCCATGAAAAGAGATATTGAAAGTATTTGAAAGCAAAAGAAGAATTCTTTAAAGCTCTACTTTTATCTTTGGCTTAATTTAATGGTGCTTTTTAACTTATTTGTCAATTCACATAGCAGTTCCTCCACTGCTTTGTATATATAATTGTTGATATTTATACATGCATAACTATTCCTAAAGCAAACTCCATCTAAACAATGGACTTTTCAACATTATTTTTCTCTTATCTTTTAGATCAAATGCTTAGTTTTTTCATCATGCATAGCTATGTCTATCGGTATTCAATAACAGTATGCAAATTCTTCAAAATAATTTTTTCCCCAAACTAAAAATCATTGTTTCATGTCAAGCTGAATGAAAGTTGCATCTGGTACAAAAAGATTTTTTTCCAACTTATAAATGTGATAATTTTGTCCCCATCTTTTTTTTTTTTTTGCTTTGATTTCCAAAACTAACAGTTTTTCCTTCATCTGAAAAAGACAACTTTTGAGAAACTCCAAACAAATTATGAATCATTATAATCTTACGATGATAAATCCTGAAAGGTACTCAGATACATGGTAATGGGAGCTGTGTAAGTACTGAGGAACTATACAGAGACAGACACCAGCAGTCACTATATCCCACAATGATAACAGGAATGAAAACTACTATTCAAGGTAACAGTGCCTTGAGAAGTAAAATAGACCTTCTTCTCACAGAACAACTTTGGAGATTTTTTTTAATATGCATTTTTGAATTATGGAATATAAGATTATTTTTCTATTTCTGAAATTATAATTTTCAACCTTTTTCAGGTGAATGAACGTTGAAACATAATAATATATAGAACCTCTGACTTAACAGAAAGAAAAAGATATATAAATTTAAAAATACCTATGTGTAAAAATACACCATGGTCAATATCTACACTACTCATTCTCCCAGGTTTGCATTTAACCTTTGAAAGAGTTAAGCACTTAGATACTGTACTAAAACTTAACTGCTCCATAAAATTATTAGAATGTATGTCTGTATTACAATTATTAATTGTTTACTATGAATTTACATTCTCTGAAAGTTCAACATTGTTATAGATCAACATGGTTTCATAACTTTTCTTTGCAATTAAGAGAATTTGTGTGCAACTGTAATATATATATAGTTAAGCTGAACCAAAAGTGAAAAAGCATTAACTAATTAATTAATAATTAGCTAATAAGTATTCACTGATTATTAAAACATCAGTTTGCAAATTGCAGCAAAGAAACAGAGCTGTGTAGCTGCTTAGTAAAATTCAAATATGCAAGTGTGAGGCACTTTTCCTCCTTTTCATATGTGCCCTACTTTTACAAAGATGCAGTAAACTTCAACATATTCAAAATACTCTAACTTCCCTTTCTATTTTCCTGTTCTGTCATCCATATATAAATCTCAGAGGGAAAATCAGCTGATGATCTGTATCTCCAGGCTGGCATTCAACTACTCTCTTCCCTCTAGATCACTTGTCAGGAGCTATGCAGTAATAGAAGCACTCCTGCAGTGCACATTGAAAAGGTTCTTCAAACACCGATCAAAACACACAGTATACAGGCAGCTTCTCAGAGTGCCACTTGTGTGATCCAAAACCATGATATACGTGCACAGAGCAGCATTTACGCACAATGTCCATTCCTTATTATTACAGCATTTTTCTTCAGTTCCTAATATGATTGCTCCATTTCAATTCTTTCACAGGTAAATTTGTTTTACTTTATAGTAAAATATAGTATCTTGCTTTTAACTGTTACTTTTTATGAGGAAGACTGACCTTATTAAAAAAAAAAACACAACTGAAGACTCTAAGGCTGCTGAAATAAAATAAAAGTAGTTTTGCTGAAACAACAGCAAAATTTATGTACTGAATTTCTGACATTTCTGTTTAGAAAACAGCTTCACTATCCTGGCAGAGATATGGTGTTTGAGACATCAAGGAACAGCAGAGAGAAACAAACAAGCTGCAAAAAAAATAAAAAGAAAGAGAACAACCCAGACTAAATTGGCTAAGAATAATAGGTATGAAAAAAATAGTGTGAAGACATAAGAAATTACAGAGAAGGCTAGATTTAGCTGCATGTCGTGCATTATGGATACTAAGAAGTCCCATCTTCCTTTGGGATCCTTTGTGATTGATACCTCCTTAGCTCTCTGCCATGAAAGATCAGTTAGGACCAAGTCTAGCTTGAAATACTTTCTCCGGGTTTTTCAGGCAGAAGTCTGCTGACCCTGCCTCCCCCCGCAGCCCACCTGCATCACAAATGGTGTTCCCCAGCACGTCCCAGTTCCTCAGCTCTGGAGGCACTGACAATGAATGCTGCGCTTTGCCAGTGCCTGCAAAATGGTGGCAAAGCTATCGCTACTGCACAGCGGTGTGTGTTCTATCACATGGCTGTATACACTGCTGCGACTGCAAAGCTAACTCTACATAAAAAAGGTTTGGGCCCAAGGGCAAGGAGCATTTTGCCTTACAGCTGGTCTAAGCAAAGAATAACAAGAAGGCATAATGGGGTGGGGGCACACAATCGCCAGCAGATAGAAAACTCTTGCTGTTACCTGATTGTCCAAATAAGTAATGATCACCCAGCAGTCATGCCTGTGACATATGGATGTATATGTGAAGTTCTGTGAAGAACTGCTTGGTACTAGGGAAAGGGTAGCAACTGTTGAGGGTTTTTTGGTTTGTTTGGTTGTTTTTTGTTTGCTTTTTTTTAAGTAAAAGAAGTAATAACACAAAATAAGTCTTTTTTTCTATTCAGTCAGCCCTGCACCAGGCAGTTTTCTAGCAGCAGAAGGCTGTGCTTTTCTTATAGTAAGATCTTTTCTGCCCTTGACCAAAAGAAAAAGGAAACTGAAAAAGCAAATTGGCAGAGAGCTGGCAGAATTATTGATAAGATGAATAATTTCTTTAACAGAGCCTAATACACTCCCATAATCTATAAATTCTTACAGATAAATAATTACCATTGTTTTATTCTTTCTCACATAGTCTAGTAAGAGTGTGGCTTTGCCTGGAACCTGATATGAGACCAGTTCTAAGATGACTGGAGCCCAGCTGAAATTATTTTTTAAAATCACTACTCTCCTTTGGTATACCCTTTGCTTAATGAAAATTACAGTCCTGTAAGAGACTGAAGGGGGACACAGCACCACCAGTATATAAAATGTATATCTATCAGAAGAGGGGGAGATCTAAAAAGGTCTAGCTTAAGATATTAAAATTATTCAGATTACAGTGGAGATGTCTTCCACATCCTATATCTTTTTTTCTCAATTGTAATAAACCTAATAAGAGGGAGGCCAAACAATGATAGAATCTTCCACGTTTCATTATCATATCAAAAGTTTTACCTCAGCCACTGGAAAGCTCACATTATGAAGAACGAGTCCTGGAACTACTATTTTTTCCTTCATAATAATTACTGAGGAAATTAATGACATAGCATAGTTCTAAATTAGTGTGATCTGTAGTAAACAAACATTGGAATCCTTACGTATTGTGAGCACAGTAGATTAAAATAGTGCTTTTCCAAGCATCTACCATTACTAAAGGAAAGATTACCTGTGAGCATCAGGATACACAATCTCTGGCCAGTGTTGTTTAGTATTTCATCTGCTTTGGGGCTGACTTCACCAGATGCAGACAGACGTACTTCTTCCCTTTAACAAGCATTCCCTGGGAGCATCTGTCAGAACAGAAAAACAAGTGGTTATTCACTAAGATTTATAGTTAGTAGACATATAATACCCAATAGGAAATAATCACTTATGCAGTACAACAGCTGAGCATGGAATTTTAAGAGGGGCTGCATAATTGACCAACAGCAATATCTGAAATAACACTGCTTAGCAAAAGATTAATTTAGTCCCATGCAACATGGCATAATTCAGCCCTACAGGCATCAGGAAGGCATGTTATCTTACATCCAGCATTGCAGATTGAAGTTAGTGGTATTATGGGAGATTCCTGGTTTTTTTTCTCTGAAGCACATAGTATTAGCCACTGCCAGAGGCGGAGTATCAAACATTTATCTGCACCTATTTCCTTCATAATGAAGGACTAATTCAATTTTATAACAATAGGAGAGTCTAGCAATGAGTTGGAGATCAACCAGAGAACAATGTACTGGAGGCTTCTGTGTGTTACTATAGCAAAAGCGGCAGCCTGGCTTAGCTGGCTCCCTTAGTAGGATTAGAGTTTTGACACCTACCAATGCATTAGCCTTGGCAGGCTTTGAATGATGCCTTGTATATTTATTTAAACATAAATTACAAGTTCTGGACACCCTTTCAAAGGGCTAAGAAGGTAGACTTACTTAGTGACAATGTAGGATATGAAGGTATTTTTTGCTATTTCCATACTACCCTTTATGGTTTGAAACCACATTCTTTTCTGTTTGAATCTCAACATGTGACCAGTTTAGATAAGCAAAATTTGCTCCCTTTTTGGTGTGATAACAGTGTTACACAACCCTGAAAGTTAAGCTATAACACACTTTTCTTCCCATTCTAATACTGAATTGCTGCAAGATTTCATTATTGGAAAATGATGAAACCTGACTAAGAGGACAACTTTCAACCACTGAAATAAATTAAGATTCACCTAAGCCCTAGTAAATTAAAATTAAAAAAGCTGTATTTGACACATTTCCTACTTGACAATGAAAATCAAGTATATAATGATTTAAAAGCATGAACTCTTGCTAACAAAGAAAGCCTTCCAAATTGTATGCTAACTTTGGGAAACAAGTTCATGCCTTCTTTCATCTTCTATCACCTCTGGGTTGTGACGTGATATTACATTCATCAGAACCAATACATATAAAAGATTGTACCTGTAATGAAGTTGAACACAAAAGTGCAAGAAATTAGAATTTGCTTTAAGGACGTCTATTTAATATTCCATAAGTTTTTTAGGTAACGCTAAATGATACCAAAGTTGCAATTTTGTATTCTTGCATTTTAATTTTGTATCAAATCATTTAAATTTTCATCTCTTGCAAAATTTTATAACAAAAATAATACTTGCACTAATGAATGTAATGAAAACTGTTAATCCATTTAAAATTTTGTCAAAGCATCCAGCTGTGCAGTTTTGTATACATTTTAATATGAGTATTACTATTAAGAACAGAAGACCTCTCAACTAATAAATCTGAATTTTTAGAAGAGTAGATTTGGAAGAACTGCTGCAACTGTGCTTCAGAATCATGTTCTCCAATAATCACATCAGTTTCTACTTTCAGTTCAATAGTCCCTCTTGAAAACCAGAGAAAAAACAATGAAAAAAAGTCCTCACAAGTTACTCTAAAAAGGAGGAAGAAAGCATTTCTCCAACATAAATTTTGCTGCATTATTTATCCATTGTTGATCTCCATTGATTTCCAACTTCTTCAAATTTATTTACTGGCCTATGTCCATTTCTATACTGTACTGGACACGGCTCTCTTTGGTGGTTTTATTAACTATAATCAAAATTCAAATATATTTTGAATGACATTCTATGCATAATTGTCTAGTGTTGTATCTGTAGCCTGGCTTTTCTCCAGAAACCTCAGTTCTATTAATGTTCTACAAAGTTGAGAACTGTGTGTGTCTACATATATATAAATAAGGGAAATAGAAGGCAAATCTCAGAAAGATTATAATTAAGGGTTCAAAAAGAAACCCCATCCATTTTGTTTAGGTACTCGTATGGAAAATTACTTGCTGCTTTACAGGGTTTGAATAGTGATGACCTGTGCATTTACTGCAGCGAAGTCGGAAACCATGAGATCCATTCTGCTTCCACTGCTGCTCTCAGTCTTTCTGTGAATGTATGTGATTTTAGGCTGCCATAATTCAACAAGCAGACACTCCCATTCAGAAGCAGCTAACTAGCTGTAATACCCACTGTGCTTCAATCCACAGGCAAAAGTGTCAGGCAGGTTTCTTTGCTCATTTTTGGATGTTCTTCTCTTGCAGTCTGACGTACTCAAAAGGCAAACAGACCAGCTGATTTACTCCATATACAGTTACACTTTTCCTGACTATTTTTCAAACTGCAAATTGTATGTCTTGCAGGCTCTTACAAGCACAGCAAACCTTTTGGGAGTTCATCTGTTGGTAAGATGTACTTCCACATTTATAGGAAAGGATTTAACCATTGTGTGCCACAAGTAAGCATATCCTCAATAACTTTCAGCAGTCAGGAACCCAGAAAAATCACCCTGTCTTTCTAAGACTTTTGGAGATGCCCTAGGGCTTTTTTTAATCTTCAACAGGAAAAGAGAAAAAGAAATTCAATTAACACTTCCCAACCTCCTGTATCGTTCCATAAACATGCCTAACATATGTCCCTTACAGAAAGCTATTTTTTTCTCATGTATTGGGAATGGTATTAGTTTATGTAGCTAGTTTGAAAGATGAAATTTGATACCTTAGTGCTGTAAGGTCTGGGAATCCTATGATTATAAATATATTGCAAAGGC
>NW_010554345.1:2696-2900 GCF_000687285.1 Phaethon lepturus | reverse complement strand
GAGCTGCCGCGCCGGGGGTGCAAGCAGGCGCCGTCTCTGGAGGCTGCGCTGCAGGTGGTTTGCAGCGGGCTCATGTCCCGCCAACTCGTGAAATGTCACAAGATCCTCCGGAAAGAGTCGGGAGTCTCCTCCCGAGAGCCGGGCGATCGCTTTCCTGTTCGGCTCGCAACGCCCTTTCCGCTCCCAGCCTCCCTTCTTCCTCCC
>NW_010554345.1:2295-2512 GCF_000687285.1 Phaethon lepturus | reverse complement strand
AGCCTGCCTCCAACAAGAGGAGGAGATAAATTACAGGAGAAGTCGCCTTCCTCACGGGATCCGCCCTCCCCAGGGCGCAGGGGATGCAGCTGGGGACAGCCAGCAGGGGCTACGTAAGTCACTCTCTGCTTTCTCGGTGCCAGAAACTAATTATAAAAGAGCATTAAAATTGTCTTTAGCGGCTGCTGTGTTCTCTGCCTTTCTCTGCCTCCCTTTA
>NW_010554345.1:1968-2190 GCF_000687285.1 Phaethon lepturus | reverse complement strand
GGCCTGGGGACGGTCCTGCCCATCCCCTGGCATCCTCGGATCCGTCTGCCCATCCCTCGTCTCAGCCTGGAAATGGCCAGTTTTGCGGGCAGGGGGCTGGGAGCAGCGAGGCCTCGGGTCTCCCTTCTCCCAGCCATGGGGAAGGTGCCGGTGCAGATGTGGGTGATGCATCCTGCGGCTGGGGGCCGGCCCGCCCCCACCACCCCCCGTCTCGGACACACC
>NW_010554345.1:1516-1930 GCF_000687285.1 Phaethon lepturus | reverse complement strand
CGAGCAGAGGCTCTCGGTGCCTGGTGCTCTTACGGGGGGATCTGGCAAACTCTGTCCCGGGCGGGCGGAGGGCTGGATCCCCCAAGGATGCTGCAGCCGACTGATGGGCTTGTGCTCTGCCCTGTAGGTTGCCTCCCGGCCACACTCCTTTGCCAATGGCTACGAGCTCTTTGAAGTCTCTGAGGAGCGGGATGAAGAGGTGGCTGCTTTCTGCCACATGCTGGACCTGTGAGTACCCATCCAGGGCTGGAGCGTCCCACTGCAAAATGCCCCAAAACGCATTTTTTGGGGGATGGGGCAAAACGCAAAGCAGGGCAGCATCTCTGACCCGTCCCTGCCTCCGCAGGCTGCGGTCCGGCTACAGCACCAAGGACTATTCCCTCACCGGCTTGGGGTGGAGGGGCGCCGACCTCA
>NW_010554345.1:925-1423 GCF_000687285.1 Phaethon lepturus | reverse complement strand
CTGGCCTCCGCAGCCTGCGGTCCGGCTACAGCACCAAGGACTATTCCCTCACCGGCTTGGTGTGGAGTGCCGTCAACCTCAGCCCCGAGCAGCTGGGCCACGGCGTCAGCCTGAAGGTGACGGTGGTGTGTGACAGCCTGCGAGAGCCCCTCACCTTCACCTGCGACTGTAAGTGTCCCGTGCCCCGCAGCCGCTTGCCCGTCCCCCCCTTGCAGCAATCGGGGGGGAGCCGGGGTGATGTGAAACAGCGACAGACCCCGGCAACACCTGGGTGGAAGATTTCAGGGGGGTCCCCCCATCCCTGGGGCTCAGGACACTGCTCCTTCTCCCCGCAGGCTCCTCCACCGTGGACCTGCTCATCTACCAGGCGCTGTGCTACACGCACGACGAGCTGCACACCATCGATGTCGAGGACTTCGTGCTCAAGATCTGCGGCTTGGAGGAGTTCCTGCAGAAGTGAGTGCCGGGGCGAGGGACACGACACAACCCCGGCATCCT
>NW_010554345.1:582-877 GCF_000687285.1 Phaethon lepturus | reverse complement strand
TGGATGGTTGGGGCTGATCCCAGTGCGCACAGCGGGAGCCTCTCCGCTCCGTTTCCTGCCTCCCGAGCCGCGGCAATGCTCTTGCCAAAAGCAGCATGTTGGGAGCATCTTTCCCGGCGGCAGGGTATCCATCACTCTGACCCCTGCGCGCCTGGAGGAAGGCTTGAAAACCAGGGAGTTTTTTTTTGGAGGAGTATTAGTACCAGCCGTGTCACTGAGCGGAGCGGCAGAGCCTGGCTTCTCCCAGCCTGTTGTTTAAATTGCAGGAGAAGGTGGAAAAGGGACACGTTGGGAA
>NW_010554345.1:0-219 GCF_000687285.1 Phaethon lepturus | reverse complement strand
GGTTTAGGCCCTAAAGGGGCGGCTGGGAATTGCTCAGCCCGGGAGAGCCTGCGCGGCACCGGCGCACGGCCGCCCGAAGGGGATATTCCCATCGGTGCTGAGGCCGAGCAGCCCAGTGCACGTGTGTGTACGTCTGTGTGCATGTGTGTGCACATGTGCTTGTGCACAGCAGGGGTGCAGGCTGTGAACTAGCCGTGGGTACAGCAGCATTGCCATACA